>NW_006800499.1:23633-24335 GCF_000485575.1 Poecilia formosa
ACATTTTCTGCCGCTGAGAGGAAACCACTGCGCATGTCCTGGAGCGCCACGCGCGAGTGAAAGGTGGGGGGAGGGAGAGTGAAAGGTGGGGAGGAGAAACAGAAACACATAATTGGCAAGTCACGTTATTGGTTGGATTTTAATCGGTGCGTTTTGCATCCACTGAAAACAAAGATGTTAATGTGGCCTATGTGGTTCTGGTGGCTTCTATCGGTGTGGTAATGAACGACAAGGAGCTGCTCAAGTTGGCATCAGCTGTTTCTTTAATTCTCCATCTGCATTTCACAGAACGGGCATGGAGGTAAGGTCAGTCTCTGGGATAAAACAAGCTCCTCGTCGGTGATCCTCATGGCTCTGAGGATTACCCATAATACCCCGCTCTTTCTAGGGTGAATGCAATACAACTTTTAACCAGCAGATAGTGGATTTTAGCAGGATTTAACCTGAACCATTTTAACTATACTACATACACCCCCCTTAAATTCTGCTAAAATGGGGTTGCATCAAACAAGCACACACAGCACTAAAATAAAAGTGCGATAAAGAGAGCACATGATAGTCACATCAGTTCAAAACTTCCCCTAAGGAATAATGCTAGCAAGAGTGTGGCCAATACTCTCACCAACACAGACCCAAAAGATGCCATTTACACCTTTTGATATACAACCGTTGCTCTATAAGGCAATCACCGAGAAAAAAAAA
>NW_006800499.1:25992-37939 GCF_000485575.1 Poecilia formosa
ATTCACTTATATTATAATAACCATTACTTATTAGTTACTCTTATAATCACAATGTGTTATTACAGACATTTCTGAAAAGAAACCAAGAATAATTCATTATTCTAATTATTTGACACCATGTTACAGTTACTTCTTTCACCGTTAAGTACTTCCATAAGTATAAGAGTAAGTGTTAAATATTCTTATAATCAAACCAACATCAACCACTGGTTAAACCAATATTAATTATTGGTTTAATCATAAGTCATCATTATTAATTTAAATATTTTACTCTGGGTTTTATCCAATTTCTCAAAATGTTTAGATTTTATTCTTTAAACCTTTAATGCCCAAAATGAGCAGTCTGAACTATTTTTATCACTGCAGGCTGGAAACTTCCTCTTTCTTCAGGAAACCTGCTCTTCCTGTTCCATGACTCTCTTCCTGCCTGACTATGATTTTTTATGATTAAATAGAAAAAGTAGAATTAAAGCAAGGACACAATAACAACACACACAACCAGATTAATTTTATTACCATCTGACTCTACTGTTGGGTCTTGATGTCCCCTGTGTAATCAGTTTTAAAGATAACTTTATTTATTGTTATTATTAAACTAAAATCTCCAGCATGGGGAAGTGGGATGAGCTCAACTTTTCTCGACAGAGTGAAGATGCCTACGGAACAGCAAGTTACCTGCTGCTGTGCTCTGAAACTGGGGAAACTGAATTGATCATGCACATTGATCATGGCCAAGACAAGGGTCGCATCTTTAAAATCACCAACCATCCCAAGAATGGAATTGACGGCTGCAACAGTTGCGACAAAGATGGACACACTGCTAAGAAAGGAGCTGGAGCTGGAACTCGCTAAATCGGTCTTTTGGACTGACAGCACGGCTGTGCTAAAGTATCTCAGGAGCGAAAGCACCAGATTCAAGACTTTTGTCTCCAATAGGACCTCAGCCATCCTGGAACACTCTGAGACATCACAGTGGAGATACATCAACACTAATCTGAATCCAGCTGATCATGTTTCAAGAGGACAAACTGTGGAAGAATTTTTGAAAAACAAGGTTTGGCTATCTGGACCCAGTTTCTTGCTTGGCTCACATGACCAATGGCCCAAAAATCCAGATCCTGGAATGCCAGATATTGATGACCCGGAGATCAAAAGAATGACTCAAGTGCACATCATTCATGTACAAGAATCAAAGGATGTCCTGGATCCGCTGATGAGCCATTATTCTTATCGGACAAAGCTGAAACTGTCATGATCTGTGTTTCTGTGTGTTTATTTTTGAGTTATTTCTGTGTTTATTGTTATCCTGTTCCCTGAATCTCTGTCTCTGCGTCTTCCCCGTTGATTGTTCCCAGGTATGTCTCGTTCCCTTGATTACCCCGCGTGTATTTATGTCCACCTGTTGTCTCTGTCTCTTGTTCGGGTCCTTGTCTTACGTATGTCCTTTGCTGTCAAACGTTTGTCTAATGTATGTCAGTAGTCGTCCTAGCTCTCCAGTCGAACTGTGAAGTCCTGGTTAGCGTAGCTCCTATTTCAGTCTTCGTGTCAGTTGCTACCGGTAATTAGCCGTGTGCTTTGTTCTCTGCCGTGCTGCCTGATCTGGACTGTTTGAGCAACTCCTTAATTAAATATCACCATTTTCATCTATATCCTGGGTCTATCTGCATCTCTCCTCACCACCAACCAACATACCTCATAACAGAAACGTGCTGTAGCTTGGTTCTTAAAACTGAAAGAGTTGCTGAAGGAACTTAAAGAAAGGAGGAAGGAACTAAAAGATTATGAGACCACGATGGACAGGTTCATGAAGAGTTTCAAAGCAAAGAATCTGACATGTGAGAACTTGGTTGAAGCAGAAACAGAAATTGTTAAATACTGTCAAAGGCAAAGTTTCAAAGATTTGGCTATGCTGCAAGAACATCGGAGGGTAAAGAAAAGTAGCTCACTTTTTAAGCTAGATCCAGTGCTAGAAGATGGAGTTATGAGAGTTGGTGGAAGGTTGCACCGTTCAGCAATGCCTTTCGATTCCAGACAGCAAGTCATCCTGCCAAAGGAGTCACATGTCACAGATCTTGTGCTGAGACACATTCACGACACTACAGCTCATGCAGGAAGGAATCACATGTTGGCTCAGCTGCGACAAAGATTCTGGATCCCAGCGGAGCCATCAGAAGATTTCTATCCAAATGCGTAATCTGCAAAAGACTACATGGAACCACTGGCAAACAACTTATGGCAGATCTACCTACCTGCAGGATCCTTCCGGATGATCCTCCATTTACCAGAGTTGGCGTTGATTATTTCGGCCGCTCCTAGTAAAAAGAGGTAGAAGTCAAGTAAAGAGAGTAAAGGAGCAACTTTTGGATGAGGAGGGTCTACACACCTTGCTTTGTGAAGCAGAAGCAATTATAAACAGCAGGCCCATTACAAAGGCTTCATCAGACCTTCATGACCTGGAGTCACTAACCCCTAATCATCTGTTGTTGCTAAAGGTCAAACCTGAATTACCACCAGGAGTCTTTCAGAAGGATGATCAGTACACAAATCGCCGTTGGAGACAGGTGCAGTACCTCGCAGATATCTTCTGGAAACGCTGGTGCAGGGAATATCTGTCCCAGTTCCAAGAATGTCAGCTGTGGTCTTCACCTAAAAGAAACTTCTGCGTGGGAGACGTGGTTCTGATCGTGGACGACACCTCTCCCAGGAACTCATGGCCACTTGGAAGAGTTGTGGAGACATTTCCGGACAGAAATGGCTTTGTTCGGCAGGTGAAAGTAAAGACTAAGACTAATGAGCTTTGTCGTCCCATAACAAAGCTCTGTCTTCTGCAGGGATCAGAAGATGACAGATAAAGGATCTAAGGTCAAGGCCTCATTCCTGAGGTGAAAGACAATGGACTTGATTTTCTCAGTAAATGTGATGTAATTTAGGTTTTTCTTGTTCATGTAAACTCTTATGTTTGTAATTGTTTCAAGAATATTGATAACAATTAGGGGCCGGTGATGTAGAAGCCTAAATGTAATTTTAGTTCATTGAGACTTTTAGGATAAATTATGTTAATATTTCTTATGGTAATTTGTTTATTTGGATAAAAATGATCACTAGTTAAATCTCCATTTCATACTAATTTGTTATATTGGGCTATACTAAGGTCTTCTTGTAAATTTGTAATTGCAGTTAAGGACTTTAGGGTGTGACCAGCAGAATCAGTTGAGCAGTTGGAGCGAAGCCACACAGTTTTTTGACCTCTCTCTCTCTCTCGCTTAGGATTCTTTTGTTTAGTATATTACTTTTGTGGAAAAGTAATATTTGTACCATTTTTATTTTTGAAGTAAACTGTTAACCTTTATCCAGAGGACCCAGTCTGTTTTTTTTGTCGTTTTCGTCATCAAGTGGACCAAAGGGGGAAGCACGGAGAGCGTCAAGCTTATGGCTTCATTGTTTAGGAATCTACAATCAGTATAATTTATCTTCAAGTACTTCAATGACTTAAGTCTATGCTTTTATTTTGAAGTGGTTCCTTTGATTGGAAGGAGGGTTGTTCTGTTATTTTCTTCTTGACGTTCATCAGTTGATCTGTTTACTGTTGAGACTGGTGCTGCAGTCATAAACGATGTAAGTTGTAATATTACTTGTGTCATGAATAGGTGGATGTTAATTATCACTTCTGTTAGCGCTGCTTTGCTACAAGTGTATTTCTATAGTTTTTGAATGTTGTTTTACTCTTAATGGTTGTGATTTAGTATTGAAACTACATTTATATTTAACTGTTAGTCTTGAGATGTGGGCAGTTAGAGATGGACTGATTCCAGGTACTATTAAACAGGACTTTATAAAGTGAATTAATGCTGATATTTAGGTCTGTTTGATAAAAACGGCAGGAAGGAACCGATGATGTCACAGTGTAGGTGTAATGACTATATCAGGAGGCAGGAGGAGACAAACTGCCACTGGTTCAGATGGTGAGAGGTTGGGTTCTAATGGTTCTGGTGGTTCAGAACATTTAGGCTGCGTTCACACTGCCAGTAAATGCGACCTGTCTGCATTCTGCAGTATGAACGGGAAAACGACCTGAATGTGTCCCGCATGCGCAGTAGAGGGCGCCATAGCGTCAGCGTTCTCAGTGTTCTGCCAACCACCATAAAAAGAAGAAGTGCTCAGTGTTTAGTAAACATGGAGGCTAACGGTGGAGCTTAGCTTACATATTTGAAGTTGTTGTCCAACCAGAGCAGCATATTAACAACTTAATCCTCATATAATCCGTCATGGTTGTTGTTTTTCTTCCCACTTGCGCTTATCAGGACGCAGAATAGTGAGATTTGGTGAGAATCAGATGAATGCGACCTGAACGTTAGCTCACATCGGATAGTATCGGATATGGGTCACATCTGAAAAGAATCCGGCCTGTACTGTTCAGACTGTCATGAAAAGATCGGATACAGGTCGCATTACGTCAAAAGAAATCCTGGATTAGGTCACTTCAGGCTGCAGTGTGAACGCAGCCTAAGTGTGTGATAGTTCTGGTGGTTCTCTCCAGCACTGAGTTGGAGCCAAAATTCAGTTTTATAAGGAATTTATTAAATATTTGAATTTCATTAATAACTAACTTTTCTGTTTTTACAATAAGCTTTGAGACCAGCAGCCTCTTCTGGTCCAGGTGTGTCCAGGTGTGTGTAAGGAGTCTTTCCCTCCTGATCATCTCCAGCCTGACCCGTTCCAGCAACAGAACCAGCTCAGAGGTTCTGAGGATCCCGATGGACTGAAAGGTTCTTTTTGAGTCCAGTTTGGTCCGAATGTCTTCTGCTGAGCCAGCAGTTCATTGCTGCTGCCAGGGTCCATGGAGCAGGGAACTCTGGGTAATGTAGTCCTGTGTGATGCAGGAGGGTGCATCTGAGAAAGACTTGATATGAAATATGATGCTGAGATCACATGGAGTCCTTCAGCCCAACAGAACGGCATGATGGGAGTTAGAGTCCAAACAGGAGGAGGGTTGTAGTCCAAAAAACAGAAAGAATCCAAACAGAGTTGTAGTCCAGATGGAGGAAGATGTGGATGTTTTACAAAGTAAACTGAAACTAAATTTTAAACAAATATTCCTCTTATGAAACCATTAAATAAAATAAATACAAAAAATAAAAAAAAATGATCTTTTTCTCAACCATCAGATCTAAATATTTTAGATCTGACGAGTCATGGGAGTCTCTGATAGACCTCAGAGTTTGGTTTAGGTTGCTTCTGCCTTGGGCCGGCTCTGACAGGAGAGCTGAGGGAGTTGTAGTCCTAAAGAGGAGGATTGTGGGAGTTGTAGTCCAGTGGTTGTGTGGTAGTTTAAGCCCTGAATAGACTGTGTGTTTTAGCCCCTTGGTTTTATTTACAGTCACACAAGTCTGTATGCACACACACACACACACACACACACACACACACACACACACACAGCCCACTTCCACATCACAGAAAGTCTTAATAAATAATGATAAATATGTTTCTATAAATACTTGGATCTGCTCCTACAGTCTCTGGTTCGTTATCAGGATTATTCGTCTCTCTAGACAGGAAGTGGTCGCCATGGTTACAGCAGTCTGAGCTCGTCCTTTTCAGGTGTAAATTGTCCATGTCCTGTGGCTCCGCCCACAGCAGATGGAGGAGGTGATGGTGGTTGCCATGGAGACAGAGGCCAGCCAATCAGAGTCTGTCCTGGGCAGAAACCCAGATGTAAGGTCCGCTCTGCTCCTCGATGACCAGCTTCACCTGGAGATAGACCTCATCGAAGCTGTCGCCCTGGGCAACGGCTGGAGGAGACAGACAGGAGCAATCTGATTGGTCGGATAGAGACAGGATCGCTCTGATTGGTCGATTAGAGACAGGAGCAATCTGATTGGTCGGTTAGAGACAGGATTGCTCTGATTGGTTGGTTAGAGACAGGCTGTCTCTGATTGGTCCAGGTCCTCAGGTGTTCTTACCTGTGAAACACTCCAGGAAGTCCTGCTCCAGCTTGACGGCTCGGTCCAGAGCTTTCCTGGCCTGATCCTCTGAGAGACGCTTGTTCAGGTCCCTAAAGACAATCAGGGAGACGATTCAGGACAGAGGAACCGGAAGGGTTCTGGACCTGGTCGGGTTCTGGACCGGGTCTACCGCCAGCTCAGGTAAAGGTCAGGTAGGTCAGGTGTGACTTACAGGATGTTCTCCAGGGAGCGCGGGCGGATGAAGATGGCGATGGGATGGAGGTGAGCCGCCTGCAGACGCCTCACAGCGTTGGCTGAAACATCCAGGATGCAGTGCTTCCCCTGGAACAGCAGGGGGCGACAGTTAGCCACAGATAAGGCAGTTACAGGTTCCTGGGCCTTCAGGGGTCAGGAGGTCATGGACCCACAGGGGTCAGGAGGTCATGGACTCACAGGGGTCAGGAGGTCATGCTGTGGTAAACATCAGCTGACCAAACACCTGGAGAAACCTTTGGATTTATGCAAGAACCCAGAACAGCAGCTTCTATACAGTCTGTGTCTACAGCGCTGCCGGCCCTTTAAATCCACTTGTAGAAACCTAAATTCAATTTTAGTTCATTCAGACCTTTAGGATAAATTATCTTTATATTTAATTTGTTATATTGGACTATTCTAAGGTCTTACTGTAAATCTGCATATGTAATTGCAGTTAAGGACTTTAGGGTGTGGCCAGGCTGAATCAGTCGGGCAGTTGGAGTGAAGCCACACAGGTTTTCACCTCTCTCTCTTTTTCTTTCTCTCTCTTAAGACTTTTTGTTTACTCTATTATTTTATGGAAAAGTAACATTTGTACCGTTTTTATTTTTGAAGTAAACTGTTAACTTTCATCAAGAGGGTCCAGTCTGGTTTTTTGTTGTTTCGTCATCAAGTGGACCGAGGGGGAAGGACGGAGAGCGTCCAGCTTATGGCTTCATTATTTAGGAACCTAAACCGCTGATCTCAGATCATCAGACAATCTGATATCATCTCTATGCAGACGATGCTTCACTGGATGACTGAAGGTCTCCTTCATCGTTTATTTACTCATCATCGACCAGTGAACTCCAGGTCCAGACTGACCGTCCACCTGTCCACCTTCCTGTCCACCTGTCCCCCCGTCTCTCTCCTGTCCCCTCTTTTTCTCACCTGTCCCCCCGTCTCTCACCTGTCCCCCCTGTCTCTCACCTGTCCCCCGTGTCTCTCACCTGTCTCCCCGCCTCACCTGCTCGGCCACCTGCCTGACGCTCTGCACCGACGTCCCGTACAGGTGGTTGTTGTACTGCCCCGCCTCGATGAAGCGGTGCGACTGGATGTCCCGCTCCATCTGTTCCCGTGACGACACAAAGTGGTAGTCCCGCCCGTCCATCTCGTAGTCCCTACGGGGACGGGTGGTGTCTGCAGGCGGAGACAGGACGTGACATCACAGAGTTCCTGTCTCTCAGAGTGATGACATCATCAGGAGGAAGACTTACGGGGAACGCAGGAGCCGAACTTGTCTGGATACTCAGACAGCAGGTCGTCGTTGACCCGGTCTTTGGTCGGACCCAGGATGATGACGGGACGGGCGTAGTCCACTGGGGACAGAGGGACAGCGGTTAGGACATGGAGCGTCCAGGCGTCTTCAGGAGACGGTCTGGTACTAAACATCCTTCAGGAACCAGAACTGAATCAGTTACAAGGTCAATGGAGGTCAAAGACCTGCTGAGGAGAAACCAGGAACCAACAGACCAACATGTCATCTGGTGACCTTCAGCAGGTCATGAAGGTCACGCCTCCTTGCTGGAGTCTTCACCTCAGACCAGGAGGGTCCAGTCTGTCCTCAGGGACAGTGTCCTGCAGGTTTCAGTTCCTCCTCAGCAGGTCAAAGTTCAGCAGCAGCCAACGAGCCATGAGTTGGTCCAGGATGAACCAGAGAACTAAACCGAGCAGAAGAAACTAAACCAACCAGGACAAACTAACCCATCAGTTTGTCCCTGCAGGACGGACTGGACACTCTGACCTTAGAACAATGATCTGGTTCTCCTGATCTGGACCAGAACCCTTTCTACTCTGACCTTTAACCTTTCCTTTCCCCTGGGTTTCCTCTCAGGAAATAGATCAGTGAGTCTGTTGGTCAGAGGAACCTCTGGTTCTGGTTCTGGTCCAGCGAGTCGGGATAAAGGTTCTGCTGGTACTGACCTTCAATCTGAGTGACGAGTTCGTAGCTGTGGATGAAACCGTCTCTACCTGGAACAGAAACAGACGGATGAAAACAGGTGGAGGCAGAACGGTTCTGTTAGAGCTGAGGCCACGGCCCGGTCCACTGGCCTGTAGAACCTCCCAGCAGAACCTCCTTTAAGCCATCCAGAACCTTCAACAGAACAGGCTGAGGTCTGGACTTTGACTAGGCCAGTGCAGGGTTTGGTTCTGTTTGTTGTCAGCCAGAGATTGGCTGAATGGATCAAGGTTCTGTTGATGACCCGGTTTGGATGAAGCTTCACTGTTTACAGAGGAGATCCTGGTCCAACCAGAGATCAGAGGGTCTCCTGCGGAACAAGCCCTCATCATCACACTGCCACCACCGTGCTCCACAGCTGGAAGGAGGAGCTTCTGCTGATCTGCAGGGTCTGGTTTCCTCCATCTTGGTTCTGTTCGTCCTGGTTCTGACCGTCCCGACCCATCGTCTCCTCTCTGGTCTCATCTGTCCAGAGGACATTGTCCCAGACGTCTTGGCTCTGCTAACCTCAGTCTGGCGGCCATCTTGTTTACAGAGAGAAGTTTTCTCCTTCAGCCCTGAGATGTTTCCTCTTGTTCTACCTGGAGCCTGATGGACTACAGATGGCCTGGAGGTGACCTTTGACCCTTCCCAGGTTGACCGGCAGCAGTAGCTGCTGCTCTAGAGTCATTGCTGATGTCTTTCCATCCTGGTGTTGTCTCAACATGAATATGAAGCTTCTTTCTCTGAATGATGGTCCGTTTGTTTCCACATCAGTCTCCAGTTATTAACCGATGATCATTAAAGCCTCTTTGGTTCAGCATCATGTTAACATCTATTATTATAAATATTTATAATAATGTACCTTTACTCTTCATGCGGGACCACTCCTTCCTCTCCACCCTGCAAAACAAACAGAAACAGTTAGCTGCTGTAGCTATAGCAGCGACCGTTAGCTGTAGCTAAAGTAGTGACCATTAGCTGTAGCTATAGCAGTGACCATTAGCTGTAGCTATCGCAGCTAGCTGTAGCTATAGCAGTGACCGTTAGCAATAGCTATAGCAGCGACCGTTAGCTGTAGCTATAGCAGCGACAGTTAGCTGTAGCTATAGCAGCGACCGTTAGCTGTAGCTGTAGCAGCGACCGTTAGCTGTAGCTATAGCAGAAACCATTTAGCTGTAGCTATAGGAGCAACAGTTAGCTGTAGCTAATGTAGTGACTGTTAGCTGTAGCTAATGTAGTGACTGTTAGCTGTAGCTATAGCAGCGACAGTTAGCTGTAGCTATAGCAGCGACAGTTAGCTGTAGCTATAGCAGCGACCGTTAGCTGTAGCTATAGCAGCGACAGTTAGCTGTAGCTATAGCAGCGACCGTTAGCTGTAGCTATAGCAGCGACCGTTAGCTGTAGCTATAGCAGCGACCGTTAGCTGTAGCTATAGCAGAAACCGTTAGCTGTAGCTATAGGAGCAACAGTTAGCTGTAGCTAATGTAGTGACTGTTAGCTGTAGCAAAAGTAGTGACCATTAGCTGTAGCTAAAGTAGTGACCATTAGCTGTAGCTAAAGTAGTGACCATTAGCTGTAGCTATAGCAGTGACCATTAGCTGTAGCTATCGCAGCTAGCTGTAACTATAGCAGCGACCGTTAGCTGTAGCTATAGCAGCGACCGTAAGCTGTAGCTATAGCAGCTAGCTGTAGCTATAGCAGCAACAGTTAGCTGTAGCTATAGCAGCGACCGTTAGCTGTAGCTATAGTAGCGACCGTTAGCTGTAGCTATAGCAGCGACCGTTAGCTGTAGCTATAGCAGCGACAGTTAGCTGTAGCTATAGCAGCTAGCTGTAGCTATAGCAGCAACAGTTAGCTGTAGCTATAGCAGCAACCATTAGCTGTAGCTATAGCAGCGACCGTTAGCTGTAGCTATTGCAGCGACCGTTAGCTGTAGCTATAGCAGCGACTGTTAGCTGTAGCTATAGCAGCTAGCTGTAGCTATAGCAGTAACAGTTAGCTGTAGCTTTAGCAGCGACCATTAGCTGTAACTATAGCAGCGACCGTTAGCTGTAGCTATAGCAGCGACCGTTAGCTGTAGCTATAGCAGCTAGCTGTAGCTATAGCAGCAACAGTTAGCTGTAGCTATAGCAGCGACCATTAGCTGTAGCTATAGCAGCGACCGTTAGCTGTAGCTATAGCAGCAACCGTTAGCTGTAGCTATAGCAGCTAGCTGTAGATATAGCAGCAACAGTTAGCTGTAGCTATAGCAGCAACCATTAGCTGTAGCTATAGCAGCGACCGTTAGCTGTAGCTATAGCAGCGACAGTTAGCTGCTGTAGCTATAGCAGCTAGCTGTAGCTATAGCAGCAACAGTTAGCTGTAGCTATAGCAGCGACCATTAGCTGTAGCTAATGTAGTGACCGTTAGCTGTAGCTATAGCAGCGACCATTAGCTGTAGCTATAGCAGCGACCGTTAACTGTAGCTAATGTAGTGACTGTTAGCTGTAGCTAAATTAGTGACCATTAGCTGTAGCTATATTAGTGAACATTACTCTACCGTAGCCGTTAGCTCTACAAGTAGAGATAGCTGGTAGCTATAGCAGCAACCATTAGCTGTAGCTATAGCAGCGACCGTTAGCTATATCTATATTAGTGAACATTACTCTACCGTAGCCGTTAGCTCCTCAAGTAGAGATAGCTGGTAGCTACAGCAGCAACCGTTAGCTGTATCTATATTAGTGAACATTATTCTACCGTAGCCGTTAGCTCTCTACCTGTAGAGCTAACGGCTATGGGGGTCAGCTGGTCCACTCGCCTGTGCTTGGAGGGGATGTATCCCAGCTCCTCTAGCTCCCCCTGCTGGTTGAGTCTTCTGGCCTGCCACCACTCGTCGTCAGCGCTGTCCATCACATGGAGAACCTCCCCGAAGTTAAAGTCCAGAGCCTGAGACAGAACGCCGCAGTCCCACTGCTTATCGTAGTCAAACAAGGCTCTGCAGTGGAACAGGGGGCAACACAGGACAACATCAGCTCCACCCTCTGCTCAGGTAGCCAATACGGTGGCTAACATGGCAGCTAACATGGTGGCTAACTTGGTGGGGTCAGGTACCTGACGTAGAAGGTGCGGTTGGCTCTCAGGCTGCCTGATGAGCTGTTCATCATCTGCTCTCTCAGGTCGTGGATCTTTGCCTCAAAGCGACTGTACTCTGGACAGGAAACAGGAAGTAGAGCGCGTTGTGCTGGTTAGCATGACCTCATTAACACGCTAACACCGCGTCGTGTTTCTGAGCTGCTCACCCTCTGGTCTGTACTGAGCCACGATGGTCACCGTCTGCCCGGCGTTCTTCAGAGCTGCTGCTGCCTGTTCATGTGTGGCGAACCGCAGGTCCACCCCGTTCACCTGGACAGGAGGGACAGGGGGAGACAGACGGGGACAGGGGGACACAGAGGACAGCCGGGGACACAGTAGACAGGGGAAGACAGAGGGGGACACAGAGGACAGGGGGAGACAGGCGGGGACACAGGACAGACAGGGAGAGGTGTTAGTCAGGTTAGTGGTCAGTACCACCGTCCTACCAGCAGGGGGCTTCACTACAGCCATGTGTATGGACTGGTCTCAGGGTGAGGACAGGGGACCTGGTCTCTGTCTGACCCAGAGGTTCTGGTCTGATAACAACAGCTGATCTGGTTCTGGTTCTGTTTTCCAATTCAGAGTGGACCGGAACCTTCTTTTATAAACCGGTACTCCCCCTCAGGATCTGCCCCCTCCCCAGTATCTGCCCCCC
>NW_006800499.1:38302-41846 GCF_000485575.1 Poecilia formosa
CCCCCCACTCACGCTCAGGATCTGGTCCCCCTTCCTCAGCTCCCCGCTCAGGTCGGCCGGTCCTCCCGCCAGGATGAAGGAGATGAAGATGCCCTCTCCATCTTCCCCCCCCACGATGTTGAAGCCCAGCCCGGTGGCCCCCCGCTGGATGCCGACGCGCCGCGGCTCCCTGGAGTACTCCTCCTCTCCCATGATGCCGCGGGGCAGCGGCGAGTATCGCCGAGGCGACGGCGGCGCCAGGGCTGCTGGGTAATCGCAGAGGTAGTCTGGATCCATGTAGGCTGCAGGGAGAGAGAGTCTGAGGACCAGAACCAGCAGTACCTATACCTGGTGAGGTCCAGCGGGCCGGAACCCGACCAGAACCGGCTCTACCTACCGCTGGTGAGGTCCGGCGGGCTGTAGCGCTCCCCCTGCTGGCCGAACGGGGCGGTGGGCGTGGCCACCTTCAGGTACACCACCTCCCCGGTGTTCTTCAGCGCCGCCACGGCGTCCTCATGCAGGACGTCCTCCAGGGACATGTGGTTCACCTGCAGGGGGCGCCACCGTTACCACTGAACACCCGGCCCGCTGGGCCTCCAGAACCAGAACCGGTCCACTTACAGCCAGGATCTTATCCCCGATCTGCAGCCGGCCGTCCCGATGCGCCGCGCCGCCATCGATGATCTTAGTGACGTAGATGCTGTTGTCTCCAGGAACGTGCTGGTTCCCCACGCCGCCCGCGATGCTGAAGCCCAGACCTGGACCCGACCGGAACCGGACCAGAACCAGGTAGACAGAGAGAAACCAGGTGAGTTATTATAAAAACATAAAACAATAAACTTAAAAAAAGGAAACATTTCATTAAAGAAGCAGTGATTAAACTTTATCCACCTTATTCCCATCTCCCATGAGGCTTTGCGTGATTTATGGCGCGACTCCGCCATTTGTTTACATGTTAGCAACTGGCTAACCGGCTTTCGTCAGAGGCTTTAGGCCATAAAATATGTGGGAACACCAGCTGTCACAGCTTAAATGCGGCAGTGTTGTTTTACCGCTACCTGCAGGTACCGACAGGAGGGATGGAGACCCAAAGAAACAGCTGCTAATAACCCGCATTAGCATTAGCATGGGTAAATGAGGCGTCATGAGGCGTTTCGACTCATAGCAACACTGTGTCGATACTGTGTCGCTCAATACTGACACCTTCTGGACATTAAAAATTCCTGCAGGCAACGTAGTGATTTGATGACCTAGTCTATACAATAAGATTTAAGTCTTTGTATTTTATTGAATATTATATGTTGTATTATGTCATATCTTCATTACATTTAAATTATATTTGATATACAGCCAATAAAGAATGTGAACATGTACCATAAAGTGAAAATTTAAGTGAATGTGTTTGAATGAGGATGCATGGACTGTTTTTTCCCACACATGTTTATTAAAAAAAGTTTTTACAACCTTTTGAAATTCAGCCTGTTACGCTTTTTTGACAAAAGTCCTGCTGTAGAAAAAAATGAAGTAAACATTACATTTACAGCGAACCCTTGTTTTTCTTAGGGGTTGCGTTCCGAAAATAACCCATAATAGGCGAAATCCGTGAAGTAGTTACCTTTATTTTTTACAGTTATTACACAGCATACATAAACACTCTACATTGAAACCAAAGAACAAAACCTGTTTTCAGGTCAGCGGATGTGCGTGTGCATCAATCGGGCCTTAATGTGATCCGTAGTTGAGTCATTAAAGCGTCTCCTCCAAGCTGCTTTACGAGATTCACAGCTGTATCTATGGCAGAGCGATGGATCTCATCAAACGAGCCTCCGGTCGGGTTTTGCGCTGCTTCTGGCCACAGTTTTTTTTTTTCCAGCAGACATTGAAAGTTTCAGTTTCCATCTCCTGAGTGGCCAATCTGTATTAAACACCGTAACGTTATTGGCACTCAGGAAGCGCGTAGACTGTTTTTACCAATCATATAGTCAATCAGGACAAAGAACACTGTGGGGAAAAAAAATGCACAAAAAAATCTGCGAAGTAGCGAAACCGTGAAAAGTGAACCGCATTATAGCGAAGGACCACTGTATATGAAATAATTTATAAAAAGCAACTGAGTAATTTGTGGAATGGCTGCATATCAGAGTTTATCTGGGACTTCATTCTCATGCCTCATAATGCCTCAACATTGAAAAGGTGGATTTATTTAAATAAGACAGTTTAGTTAAACATATGCGACACTTAACCTGCAGAACATGATATGAAAGCAAACTAAGAGTTTCAGCTGAATTTGGGTTCAGACCAAGTAGAAACTGACAAGAACCGGATGAAACGACAAAAATGAAAACAAATTTATTTTCCAACATATCAAAATGGTCCCACACTGAGGAACCATTTTGTAAAAGACAATATAAAAGATCAAGAATTTGTTTGGCAAATGCTTTTGACAGATTCGCTTCCTTATAAACACAGTTTAGCTCATTAATGTCATTTTGAAACAGTTCCTGTATCGGTCACATGACTTGCTGAAACCAATACGCCACCAACACGGGTTTTGGTCTGTGGGCTTGACGCATGGGCCGACGCGTCGGTGTTGCTGGACCCATCACTACCGTTAGCTTTCTGAGTCGGGAAATGGCTAAAGGGTAATTCCACCTAATTTTTCACTATTTTCTGCATCTTTAATCAAGTTAAAAAACTAACTAACTAACTAACTGGTTGTGTTCCTAACATCTAGTCTCTCCAAACTTGGACTGGATTATTCAGCACTAATGGCAGAATATTTAAAACCATGTTTGGGTTTGTGAAACTTCAATAAAGGGCAGTTTTTACCCCCGTTTTCATTTTGATCTTGGTCAGACTAGAACTGCTCAAATTCCAAACTACAACATGCAGACCCTTAAATCCTGGACTAGATTATCCTCAACTAATAGCAGAAAATGTAAAACCATGTTTCTGATTTGTGAAACTTCAGTAAATGTTGATTTCACCACTTTTTTGCATCAGTATCACCAGAACTGCTCCAGTTCTTAAACTTCAGTACCTGGAAACTTTAAACCTGGACTGGATTATTCTGCACTAATAATATCTGCACTGTTCTGCTCTAGCTGCAGAATATTTCACAGTTTGCCATTTGTGACATTTTTTCCTGATTTGTGAAACTTTTTCAGCCTCGTCATGATTAAAGTTGCATCTTACAGGGTCGATGTTGAGAAGCTGCCCAGTGCAAACAGACGTCACATTAAACGTGTAACCACTGTACTTAGTGGTTACTAAATGTAGTCACCACTTTGTTACTACTGTGTTTAGTAACAAAGTTTGTTTTCATTAATTGATTAGTGATTTTTGTCAGCATATTTATATATAAAAATTCCCTTCTCACCCTCCACGGGTGGTCTCTCTCTCTCTCTCTCTCTCTCTCTCTCTCTCTCTCTCTCTCTCAGTATCTTGGCTGTGCCTAGAACTGCACATTTCTGGACTGAGATGTCTGATGTTGTTCCTGGGATCTGTTTGAGCCGCTGCTCCAGTTTGGAGCAGTGGCTGTGGGACTTCCAGATCCAGACAGACA
>NW_006800499.1:43777-53738 GCF_000485575.1 Poecilia formosa
ATTTTAGGGTAAGACCCAGGTTTCAGGGATTTTCCGGACCTGTTAGACAGAGAGCTGGTCAGTAGTCAGTCGGTGGTGAAATTAAGGCGTGGCTGGCTATTGCAGAATAACAAACATGGCGTCCCTGGGTGGGCTCCCGCCCCTTGAGAAGAGGTGGGCCCATTTCAAATGAGTAGGAAGGACCTACGTTAACCAAGTCAGTAAAAACAGAGGCGAATATCTGAATAGCTCACTTGGAGGCTAGCTCTTATGGAATAGAGTTAGTGGTGACTGATCCGGCTGTCAGTCACAACCCTTGCAGTAACTGTATGGCATGCAGGCGAGGGAGAGCTTCTGCTGAGGGTAGTTAAGTATCCAGAAGCGGAGCTAGTAGCCAATAGCCTAAACCCATCCCTGCTTGAAGGCTAAAGAGAGGCTTTGGGGGAAAGGCGACTCGAAGACAAAGACAATCATGGATGAAGGAAAAGAAGAAGAAGAAGGAGGACTGGAACCCCTGCAAGCGTCAGCGACAGAGCGGGAGACAAGCGTCACCGGACCAGGGGAAGAAGCACAGCTCCTGCGCTCCCAGACCGTCCTGCAACAGCTTCCAGTGATGCTGATACTGCTCGGTGATGGGATAGAGACCTGGACCACGACCAATCGGCGATGCTTCGAACGAGGTCATTACACGGATGACCCGCAGCTTGGGAAAAGGATGCTGGAAGCACTAATACGGCATAAGAAAGTCTACTACTGCACCCAGCTCAAAGATGGTCACCGCCTAGGGGTCGTCAAGTGCCCGAAGAAGGTTGCCAAGAAGACAGAAGTCAAAGAATGGCTGGAGTGGTTTGCGGACCTACTGGAAGGATGGACAGATGGCAAGTTACGAATCATCTACAGTCCTTCTGAGAAATACGACAGTATAGTAAAGACGGCGTCAATAGCTGCCGGTATAGACGGGATCCTGGTAAACCCAGATGTCCGAGGAACACCCCGTTATGCCGAGTGTAACGAAGTCCTTCAGAGACTCACAGTTTATAGAAAAGATCAAGAGAAAAAACAGGAGCTGGACCTGGAGGAATCGGACATGTCTGAACCTCCTACCCAGAGGGCCAGCCGTGACCCGTCGCCGCTAAGGAAGCCAACATCAGAGGACCTAATAGACCTCACAAAAGATGACGATGAAGAAGACCAAGAACAACCGGGCCCTTCAAAGAACCGACAAGGACCCTCCGAGCTGTCGAGACGGGGGGTCGAGGGTAGGACGTCTGCCCTCAACCTCGATGAGGGAGAATGGGCGGAGGCAGCGAAAGAATGGACCCTGCGACGAGACTGGATGGGTGAGTTCCAACCACGAGTACACAGCACGGAAAGGAAGCCTGCGGCTCCCCTACAACGGCAGTCTGGAAGCAGTTCAGATGACGAGAGGGGCGATACAGACGAAGAGGGAGGAACAACAGACAGCCCCAGGAAGAAGCCTCAGAAATCAAACGCCCGGAAGATGCCCCGAGAACTAGCCCCATTGCCCAAGGAAATCATCAGCGTCAGGCTGCAGACTGGGCTCCAGGTGCATCGCTACATCGGGGAACCGTGGGACATCGAGGGTGACGGACTAATCGCGTTCACCAATGATAAGTACAAGGTCCACAACCGACAGTTCAGAGTGGACCTCAAGCACCGAGCGGGGGAAGACTACCAACGAGACCAACGCCTTCTGAGAACTACAGGCAGCGCTGCAACCAAGGGGGAAGTGGTCATGATAAATGGCTACAACCTGAGTTACGGTGTAGTGGTCTTAGTCCCGATCGACGCTTACAAGAAAGGGAACGACCTCGAGGATTACAGGAAAAAGATTTGGCACGGGTTATACCGAGGGCTCACTGCTGCAAGCAATGAAGGCATGAGAAGAGTAGTGGTGAGTGTGCAAGGACTGCGATCCCCAGATCTGAGAGGGAACACCGCTCAATCAGTCGCCGAAAAAGGGGTGGTGTCAATAGCCAAGACCAACAGTCACCTCCTGGGACTCAACGAAGTGGTGCTAGTGGTTGATCCCCGCTTGCATCAGCTCCAGACCGAGCAAGGTGTAAGGGCGGCAGCAGAAATAGAGGAACAGTACCCGCTGAACGCTCACCTCCAGAAACCAACACTTACCCCCTGGGATTCCAGGGGAGCGACCCCCCGAACGGCAGTCAAGCTGGCCGGGCGAAGGAGGTCAAGCCGATCAAAATAAAATTGAAAACGTCATCGATCGAGCCGGAAGGCCAAGGACCAGAATACGTTAGAAGACTCACAATTGAGTCGGACAGCCACGGACAGAGAAAGCATGGTGGGGACCAAAAGGAGAAGGAACCTCAAGTGGGGGTAGGAGATGGACTTATGAGGCCAGCCAGGATGCAGCCGCTGAACTCCCTCGAAGGCGAGCCCGTAGGACAGACACAATACAGCGACATCAGTGAATCAGAGGGGGAACAGGAGCAACAAGGGGCGTAAGGTGGAGAAGAGGAGAGAGAAGAAAGCGATCAGGAAAGTGCCTTCTCCGGCCCAAGGAACCCCCTAGGTAACTATAAACCCCTCCGCACAGGCCAACATCGAGGGAAGAAGAAGGAAGCAGAAACCTTCGACATCGAGAAGGTCTCCGAAAGAATGGCAAGAGATGTAACTTGGGGTCCAGTCCAAGCCAAAGATGGACGGCGTGCATATGTCCCAGAGGCCGGCCAGACCAACTATCAGATACCAGAGGAGTGGGCCGGCCGACTGAATGACCGGGTTACCCTTGGGGTCGAGGCGACCATTGGTGAGTGGGCCAACATCCTGATGACTCCGTCTCGCTCCACACTGATGGCACATCAGCCCCTGACCTCCAACTTTAGATTGACGTACATCGGAATCATGCATGATGTAATGTTGCGACGACTGAAAAAGGCTGCTTTCAAGTACTCCCGAGAAACCCAGCAAAAGCTAGATGAGGTGTCGGCTGATGAGGAGGAGCCACCACAAATATCATCAGAGGAAAACCAGCGTATCCCTACAGTCTCTCGGAGCGGGCCGGCCCCACCAACTGTCCCCAGCGCCGGCCAAGACGCTTACGCCGAGCTCAAGAACCTCAGGTTGGTAGTTAGGAGCAAAACCGCGGATGAAAACAATGAAGAGTATCTGAAGGACGTCTGGCCGACAGTACTGTCGACCACAAGTCATGATGGAGCCAAGAAGCTGTGGCTAACCAGTGTGACGGCAGATCCGATGATCGGATCAGAGTCAGCACAAGATAACTATGAGCGGTTGGTGTTGGAAGATATGGATGATGAAGACTCCCAAATTAGGAGGGCCAGGGGACGGCTCGACAAGGGAGGCCGGTTGGAACCGCTGTGGCACACCTTGAAGCAGACCATCCCCCCCGCAAGGTATGTGAAAGTTCTACGGGAGGTGACGAGGGGCCGAAGAGGTGAAATGACATTCGTGAAAATGCCAGTGAAGGGTACCACCGTCACTCAGATGGATCTGGCAGTGAAAAGTTTCGACTTGGAACAGCAGTACTATGAGGAGAAGCGGAGGAAGGAATCAAGCCAGCAAGTGAGATCACCTAACAAGGCCAACCCGAGACCCCCATCCAACCCCCAAAGCAGACCATCGACCAACTTCCAGAGCCGACCGTCGACTAGTTACCAAAACAGACCGCCGCCCAACTTCCAGAACAGAACATTTCAACCAAGAGCACCAGGGCCGCAAGGGAAACCGACTAACCAACCGGCATCATCGAACCAGCCGAGAGGAGGCCCCTACCTGACGGAAGAGGAATACAGAAAATTGAGCCCTGAACAGAGAACGGCCCTCCATGAGTCCCGTAGGACCGGGACCGGAGGGCCATCAAAGTAATGGATTCCAGGTCGCGGGTCATATTGGAAAATGCCTACTGGGAGGGGGACGAGATCTTCGCTAAAGTGGAAGGAGTACCCTACCTAGTGGACACGGGAGCCGAGGTGTCGATGACCCGCAAAGACCTAGAAACAGCAGGACACCTGAAAGTACAATTTGCCAATGGAAAAGTGGAGAAGATGCCATATGGGACATGGAAAGGAGTAGTGTGGATTAAAGGACCATACAATCTTCTCACTGTCAAAGACCTAGAAGAGTTAAGTAAGAAGAAGTGCAACTATCGGACTCTCCAAAGACGGTTGATAAACTTGAGAGCAAGGCTGGTAAAAGTTGGTCCGACACAGACAGGATCAGACACTCAAGAGTGGTACAAACCCGTGGATGTACCGGCAGTGACGAAGCAAAAGATCGAAGAGAGTGACTTCTCTCCGGCCGGGAAGAGGAAGCTGCGTGAGATAATTGCATCGGCGAAAGTAGCCAGATTCAAGAACGATTGCGGAGATTTGGGCCCAAGATTCGTGCACCATATTGAAGGTGGGGTGCACCCGCCGGTTCGACAGTACCCGCTGAACCCGGGAGCGGTTGAGGAGATGGACAAGATAGTGAAGGAGCTGGGTTCCCTAGGAATCATCAGAGAGGAGCTCAACCCGATCACGAACAGCCCCATCCAGGCGGTGAAGAAACCCGAATCGGCAGGAGGGGGTTGGAGGCCAGTCATCAACTTTAAGGCCTTGAACCGACGGACAATAGCGAATCGGGCCAGCCTGATCAACCCCCAAGGCACATTAAAGACACTGCGCGTCAAGAAGTTCAAGTCCTGCATAGACCTGGCTAATGGATTTTTCTCTCTCCGTCTCGCAAGACAATCCCAGGGTAAAACAGCATTTACTCATAAAGGCAAAAGCTATGTTTGGCAAAGGTTGCCCCAAGGATATAAGAACTCGCCAAACGTTTTTCAGTCAGCCGTGATGGAAGTACTGGGGGACGTGGGAGCAACTGTGTACATAGACGATGTTTTTATCGCTGACGACACTGAAGAAGAACATCTAGAAAGACTGCAGAAAGTGATTGAGAACCTAACAAAAGCAGGCCTGAAACTGAACCTCAAGAAATGCCAATTTGGACAGTTCCAGGTGAATTATCTGGGTTTTCAAGTCACATCAGACTTGGGACTCTCAGATGGATATAGGGAAAAAATGTTGAACATTCAGCCACCTCAGTCAGAGAATGAACTGCAGAAAATATTGGGACTATGCAACTACGTCAGAGACCACGTACCCAACTACCAAAAGTATGCCAAACCTTTGTACAACTGCCTGAAAAAGAATGTGGAAAACGAAGGAGGGGGAAAGAAACCCTGGGTTTGGACAGCGGCTAACCAACGAGATTTGGAGGACCTAAAGAAGGCAATTCAGGCCGCGGTGAGACTGGAACCGAGAAGTTTGTCTGATAGATTGGTGGCAGAGATCAACTGCGAGGAAGATGATGCCATGATAAAAGTGAGTAATGAGAACGGCGGCCTGGTTACACTATGGAGTTATACTCTGACCTCTGTTGAGAAAAAATACCCACAAGAAGAAAAGGAGCTGGCAGTGCTGGCTCGATATTGGAGCGTACTGAAGGACCTGGCGCAAGGACAACCAGTTAAAGTCATTACGCAGAGCCAGGTCCACAAGTACCTGAGAAAAGGTACCGTTGAGAGTACCAAAGCAACAAATGCACGGTGGGGAAGATGGGAAGACATCCTGCTGGACCCAGAGCTTGAAATNTATGTGTGTAATGGTGAAATGATTGGTGTTATTGTAATCACAATGTCTGTAACGTATAGTTGAAATATATACTCTGTATTCATGATCTGTAGTAACAGTAACAACTTAATTGTTATATATTTTCAATGATTTCAGATAATGGTAAAACAAATCGATTATGTTTTAAGTTAATTGTGTTTCATGGTACATTATAAGAAGACCGTAGAGCTGAGCGCAGGAAAAGGGAAAGAGTGAATCATGTCACAAGTGCTGAGCTGGGCGGTGGCCTCAGAACAAATTGCCAAAAAAGGTAATAACTACCAGATGGCCAACAGCAAAAGAGGGAAGTTTGTGTGTTACCAAATTCAGGGTGGAACGAGGTTTGGGTAGGACGGGTACTTTCCGATGAGATACTCGGGAAGGGTGAGTCATGAGACCTCTCCCATACACAACTGTGGGCCAGGAGGGTTTAAAAGCCAGCAAGCTGGGGAGGAAACTGTTCTTAGTCCGCGGCGCTGAAGGAGNGGAGCCGAGGTGTCAATGACCCGCAAAGACCTAGAAACAGCAGGACACCTGAAAGTACAATTTGCCAATGGAAAAGTGGAGAAAATGCCATATGGGACATGGAAAGGAGTAGTGTGGATTAAAGGACCATACAATCTTCTCACTGTCAAAGACCTAGAAGAGTTAAGTAAGAAGAAGTGCAACTATCGGACTCTCCAAAGACGGTTGATAAACTTGAGAGCAAGGCTGGTAAAAGTTGGTCCGACACAGACAGGATCAGACACTCAAGAGTGGTACAAACCCGTGGATGTACCGGCAGTGACGAAGCAAAAGATCGAAGAGAGTGACTTCTCTCCGGCCGGGAAGAGGAAGCTGCGTGAGATAATTGCATCGGCGAAAGTAGCCAGATTCAAGAACGATTGCGGAGATTTGGGCCCACGATTCGTGCACCATATTGAAGGTGGGGTGCACCCGCCGGTTCGACAGTACCCGCTGAACCCGGGAGCGGTTGAGGAGATGGACAAGATAGTAAAGGAGCTGGGTTCCCTAGGAATCATCAGAGAGGAGCTCAACCCGATCACGAACAGTCCCATCCAGGCGGTGAAGAAACCCGAATCGGCAGGAGGGGGTTGGAGGCCAGTCATCAACTTTAAGGCCTTGAACCGACGGACAATAGCGAATCGGGCCAGCCTGATCAACCCCCAAGGCACATTAAAGACACTGCGCGTCAAGAAGTTCAAGTCCTGCATAGACCTGGCTAATGGATTTTTCTCTCTCCGTCTCGCAAGACAATCCCAGGGTAAAACAGCATTTACTCATAAAGGCAAAAGCTATGTTTGGCAAAGGTTGCCCCAAGGATATAAGAACTCGCCAAACGTTTTTCAGTCAGCCGTGATGGAAGTACTGGGGGACGTGGGAGCAACTGTGTACATAGACGATGTTTTTATCGCTGACGACACTGAAGAAGAACATCTAGAAAGACTGCAGAAAGTGATTGAGAACCTAACAAAAGCAGGCCTGAAACTGAACCTCAAGAAATGCCAATTTGGACAGTTCCAGGTGAATTATCTGGGTTTTCAAGTCACATCAGACTTGGGACTCTCAGATGGATATAGGGAAAAAATGTTGAACATTCAGCCACCTCAGTCAGAGAATGAACTGCAGAAAATATTGGGACTATGCAACTACGTCAGAGACCACGTACCCAACTACCAAAAGTATGCCAAACCTTTGTACAACTGCCTGAAAAAGAATGTGGAAAACGAAGGAGGGGGAAAGAAACCCTGGGTTTGGACAGCGGCTAACCAACGAGATTTGGAGGACCTAAAGAAGGCAATTCAGGCCGCGGTGAGACTGGAACCGAGAAGTTTGTCTGATAGATTGGTGGCAGAGATCAACTGCGAGGAAGATGATGCCATGATAAAAGTGAGTAATGAGAACGGCGGCCTGGTTACACTATGGAGTTATACTCTGACCTCTGTTGAGAAAAAATACCCACAAGAAGAAAAGGAGCTGGCAGTGCTGGCTCGATATTGGAGCGTACTGAAGGACCTGGCGCAAGGACAACCAGTTAAAGTCATTACGCAGAGCCAGGTCCACAAGTACCTGAGAAAAGGTACCGTTGAGAGTACCAAAGCAACAAATGCACGGTGGGGAAGATGGGAAGACATCCTGCTGGACCCAGAGCTTGAAATCGGGCCAGCACAACCCACCAACAAGAAGCGACAACAGGAAACATCTGAAAAACCAGGACAACCGGAATGGACACTCTACACCGATGGATCAAAGAAAGAGTCCGACCAAGTGGCCTATTGGGGTTTCATCTTAAAACAAGACGGCAGGGAGAGATGTCGACAGAAAGGAAAGGCCCCCGGCAGTGCACAAGCCGGGGAAGTGACAGCAATACTGGAGGGACTACTGGAGCTAGGGAAAAGGAAGATCAAGAGCGCCAGGTTAGTAACGGATAGTTACTACTGCGCCCAAGCCCTTAAAGAAGACTTAGCCATTTGGGAAGAGAATGGCTTCGAGACAGCTAAAGGCAAACCGGTGGCGCATAGAGATTTATGGAAGAAGATTGCAGAGCTAAAAATGCAACTGGAGCTCGAAGTAGAGCACCAAAGAGCGCACATGCATGAGGGAGCTCATTGGCGTGGAAATGATGAGGTGGACTGTTATGTCCAGCAAAGGAAGATTGTCTTTGTCGGAATCGAGAAGTGGGACAGCACTCCCAGAGGAAGGGAGGTCCCAGAAGAGTACGTGGATGAGGTCGTGCGGAGTGTGCATGAAGCCCTTGGTCATGCAGGCATACGACCTACCCGTAAGGAGCTGGAGGAGCATGAACTTTGGATCCCAGTGAAACAAGTCCAGCGCGTGCTGAGGGACTGTGAAGTGTGTGGAAAATACAACGCAGGTCGCCGAGGGCAACGATTGGAGGGCTTAACCATCAAGAGCATGATCCCCTGGGGTTCAGTCTGCATGGATGTTGCAGGCCCCATGGGAACAACAGGAAAAAAGGGTGAGAAGTACCTTTTAGTGTTGGTGGACTCAATGTCGGGATTCGTGACCGTAAAAGCAGCCAGGAAAGCGAATGGCAGCAGTGTTGTTGGCATGCTGGAACAAGTGTGCAGTGCCCTGGGAATCCCGAAAGAGCTGCGGACGGATAATGGGACACATTTCCGTAATGCACAGGTTGACCAATGGTGTCAAAAATATGGGGTGATGAGGGTGTATTCGCCGCCCTATACACCCCAGGCTAATGGAGTGGTGGAGCGCACCATTGGGTTAGTGAAGAGCTGGATAGCTAAGAATGCTAACGACAAAGGCTGGAGCACCATGGCGGTCGAAATAGGGCAGGCCCTAAACGACAGAAACAGAGCAGAAAGGCCCGCCCCCTCGATGGAGCTCAACCAACGACCGTTCACCACGAAGGAAGTGGGGCGGGGCTCCAGCAATAAAAAGGAAGAACCAATGCCCAAAGTACCATTCAGAGTAGGACAACGAGTGTGGGTCAAAGCAAGAGAGCAACCTGTGAGTGCAGCAGTGAAACCTAAGTTTGAGACAAAAGATATTGTTAAGCAGGTACTGGACAGGAATACAGTACTGCTGGAGAAGAAAGGGATCCAAGGAGTGGAGCAGCTCAAACCAGTTCCTGACTAAAGAGAAACAGAAGCCGGTGAAATGGCCAGTGAATCATGTGTTGTTCCACCCTATCTCGGACTGGCCACCGTGAAGGGGGTGGATGTGATCAGAAGAACGACTTCAGGGATTTGGGCAGGACGAGCCCTGAAGAAATTGGATTGGGCCAAAAATGGAGTCCTGTCGGAGGATCCCGAAATGCTGATGTGGAGTAAAGCGAAGAATCGCTGCCCTGTGTGTTTATCAATTAGTCAACTCTCTATCACTTGGGAGGGATCAGGTGGCGATAAACCCAGGCGACAGGAAGCATTAGCCAGTAGACTGCAACACCTTCCCGTCTCCCCTGTATCTATCATGAATGTCAAGATATGTGGGAACTGTCGCCTGGGCTATCTGCCTCGGCTAGTATTAGTGAGTCAGTGGGGATGGCGGGAGGAAGAACCAAGAAGATGTACCTGTCTATGGGACGGAGAGGAATTGAGCAGCTGTACAGTCTGCAGTGAGCAGATCAAAGGAGGAGAGGTGACTCTGTCAGGGGAAGCTGACGGCTGGCAAGTGAGGAGGTTTTACAGCTCGCTGCGATACTTCCAAACATACGGAGGGTTTCAGTGTACTTATGGAAGCCCCTTACCATCAGTCCAATGGTTTACAGGGCCCTCTGCTCCCCCTAACGCCCCAGAGGACTCCCCCGGGAGAGAACAGTGGATCTGGCGGGAGGAAGA
>NW_006800499.1:53748-60561 GCF_000485575.1 Poecilia formosa
CCTGAAATGCTGATGTGGAGTAAAGCGAAGAACCGCTGCCCTGTGTGTTTATCAATTAGTCAACTCCCCATCACTTGGGAGGGACCAGGTCGCGACAAACCCAGGCGACAGGAAGCAACAGCCAATAGACTGCAACACCTTCCCGTCTCCCCTGTCTCTGTCATGAATGTCCAGATATGTGGGAACTGTCGAATGGGCTACCTGCCTCGGCTGGTATTAGTGAGTCAGTGGGGATGGCGGGAGGAAGAACCAAGAAGATGCACCTGTCTATGGGACGGAGAGGAATTGAGCAGCTGTTCAGTCTGCAGTGAGCAGATCAAAGGAGGAGAGGTGACTCTGTCAGGGGAAGCTGACGGCTGGCAAGTGAGGAGGTTTTACAGCTCGCTGCGGTACTTCCAGACGTACGGAGTGGTTCAGTGTACTTATGGAAGCCCCATACCATCAGCTCAATGGTATTCAGGGCCTTCTGCTCCTCCCAACTCCCCAGAGGACTCCCCCGGGAGAGAACAGTGGATCTGGCGGCAGGATGAGGGACCACACGATTATCTGTGGGACTCTGTCCACTCTGCCTGGCCCTATGATCCCGCACGAACACAGCTGCAGTTCCCACCAGTAAGTACCACGCACTCCCCTATGGTCTTCCGGGTATATCGGCCTCACACAAACCGCCCCATGGCTGAGGAATTAAGTCTGCTCCCAGATGAAACCAAAGTGCAGGCTGTTAATGGGGGCTGGACGGGCCCCTGGGAATTGACCACCTGGGCTCACCTAATATTGGAAGTTATCAACGACTGCACCGTCGCGGTGACAGACCTGCCGGACGTACCAAGGGAAAGGGGATTAAGTACATCAGATCTCTACTATTACACCACAGAGATAGATGGGTGGGGCAGCAATGCAGCGAGACCCAAAGAAAAGTCGGCTCTGTACACTGTAACAGCGGAGCTCAATTTTCGTGATGGAATATTCCAAGTTCCTGGAGGCGTGGCCCACAGAGTGAGAACGCCCACTGATCCTAGCACCACCCGTAAAGTTCAACTGTCAGTGCAGATGCTCACTATTCCTTATAAAGGAGTATATTCAGTAGGGGCAACAATAGAGGTGGTGCATGAAGAAAAGGTTTACGCGACCATAGATCTGGAACCTCCCAAGAAGAAATTCAAGACCAGCGCTTGGCAGACACTCACATCAGCATGGAGGAAGAAAAGTCAGAATTAAAGGATACCCTGGAAAAAGGGGACCGAGGTACCAAGTCTAACAGTCAGAAGAAAAATAAAAAACGAAGTGGGAAAAAATATTTTGTGAGCAAATTATTTAAAGTAGGCCCAGAAATCTGGTCTGGGTTCTCTGAGAAAGGACCTTTCCTGAAACTCCCAAACGGTTCCATCCTACTAGACATGCCGCGTGAAGATTTCACTGTCTCCTATCCGCTCACAGAAGCTTACTATCTTAAGCATCTCACCTACCTCCGACCCCCTGATCTCCAAGAGGTAAAAGAAGTCGGAGAGAGCGAGGAGGCATCGCCACGTCCATGGCAGAAACCATATTATTTTGTCCCCTCGGTAATCCCGATTTGGCAGGGTAAAATATCAGCCGACGCACGTAGCTATGATGGAATTACACCAGACTGTTCACAGCACCTTCCATGGATCTTTAATACAGTCTATCTGATGATTGGGGGGAAGGAAGTGCGGGTTCGGTGGGGTCCCCATTATTTGGAACCGTTACAGGGACAGTATTGTGAACTCTCAATAAATAGCATGATCATTTGGACCACATCTCGAGGCATGGCGAAAATGATAATAAAGATGGAAGCAAACCCAGACTATTATGTCTTCAATAACACCAGGCTCCCACTGAGATTGGAAGTGGACAGAGTTTATCCAAATCCGCCACACCAGAGGATCTTCACTCCGACGTCTTGGGGATATCGTACGAGATTGACGTTGCATGGGCAATCATTGTGTGCCTATGTTTCAGTAACAACAGCAATAGGGTACGGACACATGGCCTGGAGGGATGACAAGCTACGGAGTGGCACCGCACAGGGCCCATTTCCTCAGCCTGACTTCTGGAGGGTGATCCTCTGGAAGTGGGTGTGGAGGGGGTTGGAACCTAACTTGCCCTACCCATCTCCTGTGTATAACTCCCTACTGCAAGGGAGAGCTACCAGACGAGCAGCTACAAGAGCTCCTGCTCGACAGCGCATCAGAGCTTTGAAACAGATCTGCACCAAGCCCGATACCCCAGACCCCAGGGAGATACTGGTCCTATCTTCATAAAGACCAGGATGGAAGAAACCCGGTTAAGACGCATGTATACCAGAGCCACTTTGCTAGAAGATACCTCCGATTCGGAAGACAACGCTGACTTTGACAACGATGATAACTCGGAAACCCCTGACGAACCCCTGCTACGGAAAAGGACCACGAGAACGGAAACCCCACTGTACATAAAAACTTTGCTTACGCTACTAGCCTTACTGTTTGCTGCGTCAATCCTTATCGCAATCCTATATTTCATCGGAGTTGGGCCCTGGCATCTTACGCATTCAAGGGTCACCTATGGACGCTCCAGATACGCAACCTTCAATTGCTGGAACACAAGTACCATCTCTATCTTTGTGCCATGGAACAACGGGTCATCAATTCAGAACCAAACCCAGAAGTTTGCCAAAGACAATGGGAAAAAGTATGTGGAAAGCCGAGCCCATGAATTGAATGATTCCACCATCGATGACCTTCTGAACCGTACATGGGAGATTTACAACCATGAGTTTCTCAGTGATGGAGTAATTTGCTGGATAAGAATTTTGCATCAGAAAGAACGTCGGACCGTCAGATGTAACTGGATCCACCCTGACCGAGGCATGCCCGAATGGCACTGTAACATGGCCTGTCGACCCCTGATGCTGTTGCCACTTCAGGGATACTGGGACGATGAGGTAATCTACTCAGCCCCACATAGATCCTCAGGCTGTAAGACATGGCTCCCGAAAGGAGAGTTTTGGGGAGACTATCATTTAAATTGTGAAGAAGAAGTAGTTGACACCTCGACGCTGTTCAAAAAGAGGAATACCAGCACCGGCGTTCGGACACGACCCACAGAGCGGCCCGGGCCGTTGGTCTGGGAAAACATCACGGCGTTCTTGATAAATCTGGGCCCCACAAGGTTCGTACACCAGCTCGACCAGCAAGAATGCTATAGAACCAAGTTCAGCCTTTTAAGTTCATGCCTCTGGAACAAATACTTCAGATGCTTAGACCAAAATCACATAGCTTTGGCCCTGAAGGAGTATTGGTCACTTTCATGGGTTCGTGCGAGTGCAGTGCGTACTGAAATTGAGACCTGGCTGAATGACTCATTCCCCTGGACCAGCATAGCTAAAGACCAAGTCTACTTTAGGGGAGATTTCCCGGAGGGGGCTGTTCGCTCTCCTGCTGGGTTGAAGGGACCATACGTTGCCGATATGCGTACGCAGCCACTACCAACTCCTGATGACCTGCTACAAGCTCCCAAAGACCAATTTGCAAAAATTGACAAGTGTGTGGCCAAAAGGATTTTTGACAGTCTTAACGACACCGATTGGGTGAAGACTATGTCCTCCCCGAGATGTGACCTCTGGCAAACCAGTAACACCTTTTACTCCACCTGGAAATATCACTGTCCCGATCCCGAAACCTTCCCTACGGCGAAGATGGTCCTCCGAGCTTGGTATGAGGACTACTATCGAGCTTGGGACTGGGAATGGTGGGGGCTCCAACAGGAAGAGCTACAAGCCTGGGTTATACCATGCCTCAACGAGTCCAACAACTACTGGATTAAATACCAGTACATAGCCACTGTTTATTCTAAAGACCGCATGATCTGGCCAGGGATTTTTTGGAGGCCTGACAACTATGTCATCCCGAGACCTTGGCGCATGGTGTGCACTCGTAACAATACCGAATGCATCATTGGGCTAGCCCGGAAGCCCTGTCAAACTCTCCGTGGTTGGGAAGACCACTGCACAGAACACTATGCGGATGAGTACAATACGCATGCTTCCGAGGTGGTCTGGAGGAAGGTTCAAGGAAACTGGCGGAGGGCGCTTGTGAGCGGTAAAACCTGCACTGATGCAATTCTGGGGTATCACCTCCAAAAGCGCAAAAGTATCCTAGACCTCCCCGTTCCTTTCATCCCCGATACCCTCATAGCTCTCGCAGAGGGCCATGCGTTCCGGAAGAGTCTGTGTGATGGAGAAGTGGACCCTGGATTTGACTGGGTGGGACCTAACCTTCTCTATTCCAACCTCACCTGCAATGTCTCTAAAGAAGTGTGGCAGAAATGTGGGAAAGGGAAACATCAACATGACTGTCGCTGGTATGAGACATTGGGATCTACCCTGGTAACCTCCATCTCAGACGTAGTGGAAGAGGTCACTAATGTAGTCGGTGGAGGCCTCACAATTATCGAGCATTGGTTGCTTAATGCTCTGAGCATGCTGTGGCCATATTTGTTGGGCATCCTGGGCGTAGTTATTGCCATGGTTCTAGGCAAGGTTGTTTTGGAGGTGTGGCTAAAGGCGCTTTGTCGTTGCAAGGGGAGGGATCACAAGCCCCTCCCCCCGCAGGAGGAGCCTGACTCTGCATAAAGGTGAGCTACTGTGTGCCGACGAGCCAGTCATCGTTCGTCAGAGCTGCTGTCAAGACAGGATCCAAACCAAGCATCAACCACGGGGACATCATGTCATCCAACTCTACGACCAACTCCTCTTCTGCCAATCCGACCTTTGAGCCAATTCAAGTGAGTACCTTTGAGCAGGTCGGGTTCATCCTAGCCTGGGTAGTCTACTGCCACACCGGGTCCTGGACTACCGGGCAACCCTTAAGGGTAGTTGTCGCACTCCAGGGGTATGCAAAGCTCCTTCTACGACCCCTCCTTCTGCGAAGATGGGACCATGCTCCCTCCCTTTTTGCCTGTTATCTGATGGGACGGACCCGAATCAACTGGCGCAGAGGAGCTGTGGCCTGTCTTTGGCTTACCATCGACACGACGGCCCTAATAATGGAGCTGGTCTGTGGAGGAACCCACGCCAACCGTGCTGCACCACTGAAAATTCTCACCGCCATCGTTGAGGGTCTTCTGGCGACATCTATTCTCATCTACCTGGCTTACCAGGCCTTCTCCATCAGAGGTCAAGGCAAACGTCGTTGGCTCCGGAGATGGGCGATCTTAGCCCTCTGGGTGACAGGGTGGGGGGTTTTAGTGACCCTCTATTGGATGAAGAAGATGTCCACACTGCCCATCATAGTGTGGCTAATGACCCATGCGGCAATATTTCATGATTCATCGTATGTGCAGAATCAGGAATCGCAAGTATCCGACAATGTTCCCCCTGTGATAAATTCCCCATGGCTCGCGGCTCAGAGAGGCACACGAGTTTGAACCAGCTCTCTTTTTATGCTCTTGCTATCGCTTTTCACCCCTTTTCCCCATTGTGAGTAAGATTAATCGATAACTACTAATCATAAAGTTACCTAGGTTGCTGTTTCTCTCCAGGCACCGATCTGCTGCGTGGGATGTGGAACAACCGCAGAATCCTCTGGGTTCATATGGGTTGCATCGTCTACCCGTTGGTGTCACGACTGTGTACACCTTGAATATGTAACGGCTATCCTCTGCCTTCATGGACGTGAGGACCTGCCTTACATTGCGGCTTCTACGTCTAGATCCCTGGAGCGGGACCACAAAGTCGTGTGGACCTCTGCGTTGGGCCAGGCTGATGATGCACTTCAGACTTCGCCTTTGGAGAATGGCCGGGTGCTACCCATTGTTCAGAAGCTTTGGGAGAATCAGATTACCCGCCAGTGCCTTCTCACTCTGCACCTTATGGATGGCAGAGTAGTAGCAGTTGGCGACCCCATTCCACCAGTATGCCCGGCATCTCCGGACGTGTTCGTTGACATCGGATGTCAGGCCAGCATTGCAACTCACGATCAGGGTACCCAAGCTGGGCCTCTCAGTTCATCTCACCAAACATGCCAGACTGAAGATGCCCCTCCCCCTTCACGCGTGGATCAGAGCAGTCAAACAAGCTCTGACATCACCTGCATTTGTCAGATGCAGTCCCCTTCGTTTGCTCGGGATTTCCAAGATCTGCTCGAGGAGTTGGAGGCGTGCTGCACTTTTCCAGCATCCGTACAGCTGGATGTGGAGATGGATGGATCTGCGTCACCTCCACCGCCGCAGCTGCAGCTTTGCGACCTCCCTGAGCCGTGCAGCTCCACGATGGGAGATGTGCTGGATGCAGATGCTTGGATTTCCCCACCATCGAATCTGACGGACTATGAGGTCGTGGATGCATGGACACCGTCGTCTTCTCCTGTCACTTGCTACGAGAGGGACATTCTGACTATCCATTGTGATGAAGTATTGGAGTTATATAACTGAACTTTGCATTTTCTGCGGTGCACCGTTCGATCTCACGGAGGGGGTGTCGAGAAAAGTGGCCTGGGAGTGTGAGATCTCTCTAGGTACACGCAGAAAACGGAGTACGGGCCTGGGAGACAACAGTGACTTTGTATGATGATTTAATGACAATTAATGAAATGGAATATTGCATATGTCTGTAACGATTGAAATGATTATAAAGTACATATGTTTGTAATGGTGAAATGATTGGTGTTATTGTAATCACAATGTCTGTAACGTATATTTGAAATATATACTCTATATTCATGATCTGTAGTAACAACTTAATTGTTATAGATTTTCAATGATTTCAGATAATGGTAAAACAAATCGATTATGTTTTAAGTTAATTGTGTTTCA
>NW_006800499.1:61605-67697 GCF_000485575.1 Poecilia formosa
AAAGCTACCGTTAACAGGAGTGGTTGTTGAAGCTATGCGGCAGCGAGGGCTTCTCTGTCGATTGTTTCTCAACTGAAAAGGGCCGTAACTTCTGGATCTGAAGGTAGTTAGAGCTAGACGAGTTTTCTCCGCCACCAGTTTAAACAGAGAATCTCCTGTACACCTATTTTAGGGTAAGACCTAGGTTTCAGGGATTTTCCGGACCTGTTAGACAGAGAGCTGGTCAGTAGTCAGTCGGTGGTGAAATTAAGGCGTGGCTGGCTATTGCAGAATAACGAACACCGGGTGGTGTAGAACCGCGTGGTATAGAACTAGGTGGTGTAGAACCAGGTGGTATAGAACTAGGTGGTGTAGAACCAGGTGGTATAGAACCAGATGGTGTAGAACCAGGTGGTGTAGAACTGGATGGTATAGAATTGGTGGCGTAGAACCTGGTGATGTAGATCCAGGTTGTGTAGAACCAGGTGGTGTAGAACCAGGTGGTGTAGATCCAGGTGTTGTAGAACCGGGTGGTGTAGATCCAGGTGGTGTAGATACAGGTGATGTAGAACCAGGTGGTGTAGAACCAGGTGGTGTAGAACCAGGTGGTGTAGATCCAGGTGATGTAGAACCAGGTGGTGTAGATCCAGGTGGTGTAGATACAGGTGATGTAGAACCAGGTGGTGTAGGACCAGGTGGTGTAGAACCAGGTGGTGTAGAACCAGGTGGTGTAGAGCCGGGTGGTATAGAACTAGGTGGTGTAGAACCAGCTGGTGTAGATCCAGGTGGTGTAGATCCAGGTGGTGTAGATACAGGTGGTGTAGATACAGGTGATGTAGAACCAGGTGGTGTAGATCCAGGTGGTGTAGATACAGGTGATGTAGAACCAGGTGGTGTAGGACCAGGTGGTATAGAACTAGGTGGTGTAGAACCAGCTGGTGTAGATCCAGGTGGTGTAGATCCAGGTGGTGTAGATCCAGGTGATGTAGATCCAGGTGGTGTAGATCCAGGTGGTGTAGATCCGGGTGGTGTAGAACCAGGTGGTGTAGAACCAGGTGGTGTAGAACTAAATGGTGTCTCTACCCTCCTGGTTCTAGTCAGGTCTCCAGCTGCAGCTTCTGGTTTCAGTCTGACCTGCTGCAGGAATCAGAGCCACTAAATCCTGGATGAGTTTCTCTGGTCAGAGACTTTAGTCCTCTGGGCCTGAAATGTTCTCCTAGAAGGACCACTGAGGAACCGGAGGGTCAGGTCAGAGGTCAGAGGTCAGTCTTATCTCTATTCTCCAGCTGGAAGAACTGAAGCTGACTCTAAATTTATATGTCTAGATCTATAACTCCAAATCTATAACTCCAGATCTATAACTCTAGATCGTTCCTCTTTAGGTCCAAACTTAACTTAAGTTCAGAGCCTGGATGGGTTCAAAGGTCACCTCAAAAATCATCTGTTTCTGGAACCAGAACCTCAGCCAATCAGAACCAGCTAAAGCATCTTAACTGTAGAATCTGTAGAAGGTTCTGTTGGTTCTGCTGGTACCAGTGGTTCTGCTCACCTTTGGGTCCCTTCAGCAGCTTGACCTGTGCGATGCGTTCGCTGGGCGGTCGGCGCCGCAGCACGTAGAGTCGGACCACAGGCCCCGCCTCCTTCAGCGCCTCCACAGCCAATGAGTGAGAGACTTCCCGGACATCAACGTCGTTCACGAACACGATGCTGTCGTTCACCCTGCAGAGGTCGGACCGGGTCAGAACCAGAACCTCACAGCTGCTGTGGAATCTAAACCATGTTGGACAGAACCTGGACCCCCAGGTATCTGAACCGTTTCTGGTACCGATTACTGACCCAATCAGAGGTTCTGAGCTGAACCAGCAGCAGCTCTCTGTCTGGTTCTGGTTCTGGCATCAAACTGGACCAATCAGAAACCTCTGATCTCTGTTGGGTCAAACATCCAGTCAGAAGAGAACCGGTTCTGAGTAGTAGTTTGGTTCTGCTTACCGGTTCCATAACGTATTTAATTAAAAGGAAGAAATCCTCCAACAGCCATACAGCCTGAAACCGATTGGTAGCGTTTGATCCGTTGCTTAGCAACAGCGGTGACTGAGGGGGCGGAGCTTGGAGCATCTCCATGGAAACGTTAAACTCCTCTGGTTTTTATTTTAATGTTACTGAATGAATAATCTCATGTTAACATCTGTTATATTGAATAAATTAGAATATATTTTCAAAGATTATTTATTGTATTAGCATAAAACCTGCTGAAAGTTTCATTTCATGTTAAAATGTTTGATTCTTATTGTTTAAAAAACTTTTAATTTAGTTTAAATCAAGTACAACATGGTGCATATTCTAAGGGTGCGTTCACACTGCCAATAAATGCGACCTGTATGTGTTCTGCAGTCTGAACGGGCAAACGACCTGAAAGTGTCCTGCATGCGCAGTAGAGGGCGCCATAGCGTCAGCGTTCTCAGTGTTCTGCCAACCGCCATAAAAAGAAGAAGTGCTCAGTGTTTAGTAAACATGGAGGCTAACGGTGGAGCTTAGCTTACATATTTGAAGTTGTTGTCCAGCCGGAGCAGCATATTAACAACTTAATCCTCATATAATCCGTCATGGTTGTTGTTTTTCTTCCCACTTGGCGTATCAGGAAGCAGAATAGTGAGATTTGGTGAGAATCAGTGACGTTCAGTTCGGATGAATGCGGCCTGGACGTTGGGTCGCATTTGAATCGGATACGTATCGGATATGGGTCACATTCGAAAAGAATCCGACCTGTGCTGTTCACACTGCCATGAAAAGATTGGATACAGGTCGCATTACGTCAAAAAAATCGGAATTGAGTCACTTCAGGCTGCAGTGTGAACGCAGCCGAAGTTAGTTTATCTCCTAACTTAATAAAAATCAATTAGAATATTGACAGGAAATCAAACTGATAGATTCTCATTAATTCCCTAAGCAGCAGAGCAGCCGTAATGACCGAGACCCGTTCGGGTCAGAACCGGTACCTGAGGCGTCCGTCCTGGGCGGCGGCTCCTCCTGCGATGATCTTGGTGATGAAGATGGACGGGTCGTCTCCGATGTGCGGGTTGTCGGTTCCGCCCGCGATGCTGAAGCCCAGACCAGAGTTCCCCTGGAGAGAGGGAGAGGTTCTGATGGGACCGGTTCTGATGGAGAAAAATGGACCAGACCTGGTTCTGATTCATCCAACTGTGTCCAGCTCTACATGGTTGGTTCTGATGGTTCTACTGGAGTACTGAAGGTTCTGTTGATCTACATGTTCTTTTAGAACCCGACCAGAACCCATCAGAACCCTCCCTCCAGTCTCTGTTTGGTCCAGAGGCCATCAGGGAACCAACATCACTGCTTTGGTTCTGCTGAAAACCAACCAGAACCAGAACCTCCTGAGCCGCTGCTGGTCCAACAGATAAACCACCAGAGATGATGATGATGATGCAGTTCAGTGATGAAGGCAGTGAACTGATTAGTGTGGCAGTGACTCATGCTATCCTCATCCAGCAGTCGGCGCCGGTCCGACTCGGCCCGGTTCTCTTTGATCATGACAGCAGCTAAAGATAACCTGGTTCTAAAAACAGAACCGCTGAGGATATTTATGGACCAGAAGGTTCTGGAACAACATAGATCTATGTGGTACAGAATAGAACCAGCTGTTACTGGAATGTATTTCCTCAGCCTCTCCAGAGTGATCTAGATGTATTACCAGGGGTGAAAGTAGGGGGGTACAGTCGGGTACCGCTACCCTGAAAGATTTACCGTGGGGGTTCGCAGTAACAGAGAGGAGCAGCTGTCAGCTGTAAAGAATCAACGGGTTCATTAATCAGCTCTGACTGTTTAGTTTTTCAAGAACAATCCAAAACAAGAATTAATCAATTAATAAATAGCTTTTCCCCTCATTTCATATAGTTTGTGAACTGTTCTTTGTTAGATCAGGGCAGCAACACGTCCATCACAGCATCAGGTGACAAACTGAACGCTGCTGAGACCAGGAGGTCCTCCTCTGATTGGCTTAAAATGTAAGTAACTTTACTAAAGAACAACAAAAATCAACAAAACGTGTTCAAATTAATGACCCAACAATAATAATCTCAGTAATTATTGTTTCAACAAGGTGTTGCGCAATTCTGTGCATTTTGGTTCCATTACCAAAATAACTAGAGCAGGAGTTTAAAATTAACTAATCAACCACCGCTGAGTTCAGGGAGGATTATTAATGATCGCAAAATAAATATCAAGCCTGAAAACCTGATATCAGAACGGATTGAATGTTTTTAACATAATCTCTGGTCGGCTTGTGGAGCGCAGGAGGTTGCCATGGCAACGGGTGGGCTTAAATCAGAGAGAGAGAGAATAAAAATGTGAGAGTGGTTTAGAGTTGATCACCTGTTCAGGTGTTTTACCTTTACTGTGAACGTTCAATAAACGACAAACTTGGACTAATTACCTCGTTATTTGTGACTATACATCATTTACAACCAAATCAAACACGGTAAATATGTTTCATTAAGTATTTAACAAACAAATGGCTTCTACCGCAATAATTATGTGAAATTAAATTAATTGTCTAATATAAAAAAAAATAGCTTGGTGTCAGGCTCAGAGTCTGAGAGGCTTTTCCTTTATCAAACAATTTTTTTGCTTCTTATTTAGTGGAAATATTGATGTTGATGAGATTTTAATAATAACCTTTTTCAACCTTTATAGCTCCACTGTTGAAAATGAGGCTCTAACATTCACAAATAAAATCCAGTCCAACATCTGGTTTGAGGTGATTCCTCTGGATCCTGTTGGAGGAAAAATATCCCAACTTCAGAAGATGAGCTTTAACCTAACAGAGCTCTGTGGTTCCTCCTGTCAGGATGAGGAGGAGCCATGTTGGGAAGATGAAGCTGCAGGATCTGCAGAACAAACAGGTCATGATGCTGGGCTGCTGATTATCCCTCAGTCTGGACACAGGATCAATAGAACCAGTTTAAAAGATAAAATGAATGGTTATATGCCAGACATGGAAAACTGGGATGACTCCATGATGTTCAGATTTTAGGTCTCATGGCGTCTCAAGGTGTCAACATGGCAGCCAGTGGGTGGAAGGAGGAAATACAGCTTTACTTTGTAGCAATTCAAGAGCTACCAGCTTTTATCATTTCGCAAAAAAATAATCAGCACAGAAACTCCAAAGCACACAAAGAATTTCTCTCTCTCTATATATATATATATATACGTAGTACCCCAAGAATTTAAAACTACTTTCACCCCTGTGCATCAGTATAGATCTATGTGTATCAGTATAGATCTATGTGTATCAGAGTGTGTTTCCTCACCCTCTCCAGAGTGATCTCCTCATACTCCAGCTCTCCTTCTGATCCGTTCATCTGGAAAATCAAGCAGAGAGAAAACAGTTGAGTCGCTCTCCAGCATCTCTGCTGGCCGTCGCCATGGCAACTCCATGGTAACAGCTGCTGCTGCCTGGGGGACTGGTTACCTAGGCGACTGTGGCTGTAGCCACGGTAACCAGCTTTCTGTCACACCACATCTCCTGAACAAGATGGCTACATCACTTCCTGTCATGGTCCAATCAGAGACCACCTCCCTCCCACCCCCCACCTGGTACCTTCAGGTCAACCAATCAGATGGAGAGGATCCAACCTGAGGACCTCTGGTTCCACCAGAAGGAGGCGCCGTCACCACCTGACCTGCTGGTGGACCGCTGGGGGTCCAAACGGTACCGAGCTGGAATAGGGCCTGGTCTCCAGAGTGGAAGAAAGGTCCAAACGGGTTCATCGGTACCGAACCAGCAGGGATCCTTGAAAACAGAGGACCAGAGTCCAGCAGGTTCTGGAAACGTCTTTTTGGAGCCGAGTCCAATAATCAATAGCAGAACTCTGGAGAACCGATCGGCTCTGACACACAAGCTGCAGGACACCAACGACCAGGAACCATCCAGACCAGAACCACCAACCATCTGGACCAGAACCACCAACCATCTGGACCAGAACCACCAACCATCCGGACCAGAACCACCAACCCATCTGGATAAGAACCACCAACCCATCTGGATCAGAACCACCAACCCATCTGGATCAGAACCACCAACCCATCTGGATCAG
>NW_006800499.1:67723-78371 GCF_000485575.1 Poecilia formosa
GAACCACCAACCATCTGGACCAGAACCACCAACCATCTGGACCAGAACCACCAACCATCCGGACCAGAACCACCAACCCATCTGGATAAGAACCACCAACCCATCTGGATCAGAACCACCAACCCGTCCACCAGAAGGTCCTGAACCCTCCATCTTCTCCACCCTCTGAGTCACAGTAACTCCTCTGGACCTGATTGGCTCCCACCATGCCCCGCCCCTCCCTGAGGACCAATCAGAAGCCAGCAGACCCCAGTGGACCAATCAGTGTCGTACCATCATCCTCTGCCTGTGTCTCTTTGCTCTCCTCACGTTGTTGATGAATCTTCTTCCCATCTTCTTGGCGTACCAGACGGACACAAACATCCCTCCCTGTGTCTCTGCCTGTCCCTCAGGATGTCCCTCAGGATGTCTCCACCTGTCCCAAACGATGTCTCAGTGTGTCCCCCCTCCTGTCTTCAGAGGGACGGTGCTTACATAAGGATGGCAATGAGGACAGATGAATTATTAACCGAGAGACGCTCAGCTCGATATGGACCGGGTCCTGGACGCATCAACAAAGAGCGGAGACATGATGGACGGAGGGGACATCGTCCCTCGCTCAGAGAGGAAGAGGAGACGGAGAAGACTCCTGCAGGAGGAAGAGGAGCAGCGACAGAGTCCTGCAGAGAGACAGAGAGGCGGTCCATCCCTCTCTCTCTCTCTCTCCCGATGTTCCTCCCCTCCTTCAGAGGAATCCCCTCCCCTCTGTGATGTCACTCACCAGGGCGAGTGAGGCAGAGAGAGAGAGATGTATTCTCTCTAAAAGATTTTAGAAACACACACACACACATGTTCTGGTTAATATTGTTGCCATGGTAACAATCCCCCCTCCACTGTCTTTTCTTTTCCATGCCAACCCCCCCTTCTGCCGTTCTCAGCGTTTCCATGGAGACGCCTGAGCAAAAAGCAGAAGGATGCATTGAGAGAGGGAACGGGCGGCCCACGCTACGGTGAGAGAGAGAGAGAGAGAGTGTGTATATGTGCGTGTGGTTGTGTGTGCAACGCTTTCCCTGTGTGTGTGTGTGTGTGTGTGTGTGTGTGTGTGTGTGTGTGTGTGATTACAGCAGCAGCTCTGATCTCAGCAGTGTGAATATTAATGTGAGCAGTAGAGCTTAGAGCTGACCTCAGACCTGCTGCTGGGACCAGAACTGCTCTTCCTCTGCAGGAAGCTGACTCCAGGTGTGACTCCACTTGTGACTCCAGATCTGACTCCAGATCTGACTCCAGTTCTGACTCCAGTTCTGACTCCAGTTCTGACTCCAGTTCTGACTCCAGTTCTGACTCCAGATCTGACTCCAGTTCTGACTCCAGATCTGACTCCAGGTGTGACTCCAGGTGTGACTCCAGATCTGACTCCAGATCTGACTCCAGTTCTGACTCCAGTTCTGACTCCAGGTGTGACTGCAGTTGTGACTCCAGATCTGACTCCAGGTGTGACTGCAGTTGTGACTCCAGATCTGACTCCAGGTGTGACTCCAGATCTGACTCCAGGTGTGACTCCAGGTGTGACTCCAGATCTGACTCCAGGTGTGACTCCAGGTGTGACTCCAGATCTGACTCCAGTTCTCACTCCAGTTGTGACTCCAGGTGTGACTCCAGGTGTGACTGCAATTGTGACTCCAGATCTGACTCCAATTCTGACTCCAGTTCTGACTCCAGGTGTGACTCCAGATCTGACTCCAGATCTGACTCCAGATCTGACTCCAGATCTGACTCCAGTTCTGACTCCAGGTGTGACTCCAGGTGTCACTCCAGTTCTGACTCCAGTTGTGACTCCAGTTGTGACTCCAGGTGTGGCTCCAGGTGTGGCTCCAGGTCTGACTCCAGGTCTGACTCCAGGTGTGACTCCAGGTGTGACTCCAGTTCTGACTCCAGTTCTGACTCCAGGTGTGACTCCAGGTGTGACTCCAGGTCTTTCTTTGGATGCACTGGATCTAATTTGCTTGTCTTTCTGTATGATGATGATACAGACTGATCCCTGAAGGACCAACCGTCTGTGATCTGGTAAAATCACTAGATAGAATTAGTTTGTTTCTGGACCAGCAAAACATCCTGATCAGTAGATTATTGATCTTTACCTCTGGGTTATTTTAACCAGGATGTCATTTAATCTCATATTAAACCAGTTTCTAGTATTTCCTTCTCTCATCTCTGGATTATTGCATAGATTATAAACCTCCTGCCAGCTGTGAAGCTGATAATCTATAATCTATAATCCATGTTGATGTTCCTTCAGGCTGAAGGAAGTTAAAATCAGGATCCAAAATGCTGCAGAGTTCTGATGGAAACCAGAACCAGATTCTGCTGTTTAGACTCCCTGATAATCCAGATTAGAATCTCACATAGAAAACCCAATAACCAGAACCATTATCAGTGGGTTCTGACCCGGTCCAGAGGTTCTGGTTCTGTCAGGTCCATAATGATGTCTCGGTCTGCAGGTCAGCAGCAGATGGAGCTCATTAAGCTGCAGAGCAGCTGCTGCCCCCTGGAGGCCGCTCAGTGACCTGCAGTCTGTCTGCCAGGTGCATTGTGGGTAGTGTAGTCTGGTGTGTGACGGTACCTACAGTGAGCGCGGCTGCAGGGTGTGTGTATCCGTCCAGGTGGGCGTGGCTCAGCTCGGCGCTGTGGGTCATGTGACCGGGGCTGGGGTCCACAGGCGGCGTCTCATCGTCATGGTAACGGTACTTCTGCAGAAACAGAACCAGACGGTCAGGTTCTGGTTAGGGTTAGAGCGGGGAACACGCTAACGGATCAGGCTAACAGTTCAGAACCAGAACCTCTCCAACCTGAACGGCCGTCTGATTGGTCTGTGGTTCCTCTGGGGTCACCAGAGGTCATCCGGTCCTAACTGGACCTACTGACACTTCCCATCAGAACCAGCAGAGGGTTCTGGTTCTGGTTCTACATCTCCTCAGAGGTTCTGATGCCAGCAGATCTGGTTCTGATGGACCTGGTTTCTCTCACTTCAACAGGTTCTGTTGGAGAGGTTCTGGAGAAAATGAGGACCGGTCCATTTCTCCGTAGAACCTCCAGAACCTCAGCAGGCTAACTGTTAGCAGCTAGCCCGTAGCAGTAGAACTTCCTCTGGGTCGGTCCAGAACCATCAGAACCTCCCCAGAGTTAATCTGGATCTCAGTGACGGTTCTGGTCTGTCAGAACCCAAACTGGACCCAGAGAAAATCACACTGGTTCCACTAACCCTCCTGGTGAGGAAGAGGAGGAGATGAAAACTTGAACTGAGCCACAAAGAGAAACGAATGTGACTGGTTACCATGGTAACAGAACTCCCCCCCCCTCCACTCTGAGGGCTGGTTGCCTGGTAACTGATGTCACTGAGAGGGGGCGGAGCCAGAGCCCATTCATAAACACAGTGGAGGCTTTATGAATCCTAGAGGACCGGTTCTGACCCGGTTCTGACAAGGTTCTGGAGATGGACCGGTTCTGGTTCCTGTCCTCTGGGACCAACTGCTCCTCTGCTATTTAAACCAGCCAGGTTCTGGTTCAGGTTCTGGTTCTCCAGTAACCAGAACCAGAACACTGTATCCATCCCGTCACTCTGACCCGGTTCTGCTGTCCAGAACGGGTCCAGCTGCTCCTCCACACTGAGGTTTACGGTAACGATGCATTCAGGGTCAGACTGGAAACTAGACCGTCGTTTATAGCTGGATGGTTGTTCAGCTGCTCCTCAGTCAGTTTTGGATCTTTATAACATAATTTAACTTTAGTAAATAAATTCAGTCTGATGATCCGGTCTGACCAGAACTGGTCCAGAACTCCAGTCGGTTCTGAACCGATTACTTCAAAAGTGATGCAACAAAATAAAATCTAACCGTTATAATGTCAACATGTGGACAAGAATCAGAAACCAGTGAAACCAGAGGAATGAGTCCAACATGTCCTGGAGTTCTGGTCGGGTCCAGTTCCATTCAAATTCAACAGAACTTTATTCATCCCAAAAGATGTTTCAATGTCAGAAGATATCAAATCAGATCAAACGGCTAAAAGAAATAATGAAAACTAGAATCAGCAGAAACATTAATAACCTGATGGGGCCCAACTGGTGGGACTTAAAGTCCTTATATGGAGCTTCCTCCAGCCACTGATGGTGGAGAGCTACGGACAGAACCGGTTCCACTGGACCCAGGACCGGTTCGACTGGACCCAAAAACGGTACCACTGGACGCCGGACCGGTTCTACTGGACCCAGAACCGGTTCCACTGGACCCAGAACACAGTGGGTAGAGTCCTGCTAACCCTAATGACACAGACGGACAGAGCGGGAATCGAACCAGCAACCTGCTGAACCTCCGTCACCGTGATCCAAACGGTAAGAGATTCTGGAACCTGCAGAACCAGAACCAGGTACCGGGTCGGATTATAGAGGCTGCCACTGCAGAAACCGGGTCCACTTGGTTCTGTTGGACCAGAACTGGATCAGAACTTGGTTCACAAAAACAAACCCTTAAAGACGGAACAGAACCAGATCAGCTGAAACTGGACCAGAACTCCTGGTACCACTGAACAACGGGCTGCAGGTTTTGGACCAGCTGATGGAGCTGATCAGAACTGACAGAGAGGAAAGCAGGTCCAGTCTGGTTCTGTTCGGTCCAGTTTGGTCTGCTGGTGCTGAAGCTTTAGATGTTTGTTGCTGCATCCGTTCAGCCTCAGGTTCTGATCCGAGTTTAGATGATCGGTACCGGTCCATTTGACGGGGTGTGAATGAGACATGATGTTTATAACCAGGTTGTTATAAACTCGTTTTATGGATCAACTTTTCATTAAAGTGTCGTTATTTACTGAATCAGTTCATTCATAAACATCCTCCATGTTTACAACATGTTACATCATGGTTATGACATCATCTTATTCAGACCCGCCAACTAACCTGTTACCAGATCATTCAATAAAAACAACAGGAACCGGACCGGGCTCGGCTGGGTTCTGACTAGAACCTTTAACCCGGTTCCATCAGAACCTCTCTGTGATCCAATCCGTCTGGTACCGGACCTGAGGCAGAACCCGGCCACATGTTGCTCTTGCATCTGGCACCCTGCTAGCAGTTAGCAGCAGCTACATGCTAACGTGGCTACGTTAACACACACACACACTTTCACTCGTAAAAGCAGCACACACACGAGATCACAGTCTATGTATCCTTGAGAGACCCAGACACATGTTGGATCAGAACACGCCTGGTGTGTGTGTGTGTGTGTGTGTGTGTGTGTGTGTTCTCTGTGTGTGTTCTCTGTGTGTGTGTGTTCTCTCTCTCTCTCCTGTCTCGTGCGGCGCTCAGCTCTTACCTTGGTGGTGACAATGCAGAGGCAGTCCATATCCCCCCCACACACTCACACACTCTCACACACACACATCCTCGCATACACACACACACACACACTCCCTCACTCACACACTCATGCTCTCTCTCTCTGTGAGTAAACGCTCGCTCGCCCCTTCTGTCCCTTCGTCTGTCGGCTGAGGATGATGATGATGAAGAGGAGAACCTCTGTGTGGGGGTGAGGGGGGCGAGCGACGTCCACTCAGGATGAGAGAGAGAGGGTGGGGGTTGGGCTCCTGTTGCCATGGTGTTATGCAGCTGTTGCCCTGGTGATGCTGCTGCAGCTGTTGCTAGGTAACAGACACAGGTGTTGCTGTGCAGATGGAGTGTGAGGGAAGCTACCTGTGCAGGTGTGTGTGGCCGGCTGGACGTCTGGCTCTCACACACCGTCAGCTCGTAGAACTCCTGGATGTCTGCAACACACACACACACACACACACACACCGAGGACACACAGAGAACACAGTCAGGTTGGACCAATCACAAGCCGGCTCCTCTGTCACATGTTGTACCAGGTGGGGGCCCAGAGGGGGGGGACACCTGGTTAGAACCCAGTAATACTTGGTTAAGAACCCGGTCAGAACCCATACCGTCTCCAGGTTATCATGATGGTTTCTCAGGTGAAACTCAGTGAACCTGAAGCCTCAGCCAATCAGAGCACACAGAACCCGGTCAGAACCCGAACCGTCTCCAGGTTATCATGATGGTTTCTCAGGTGAAACTCAGTGAACCTGAAGCCTCAGCCAATCAGAGCACAGTTAATCCTGAGGTAAAAGGAGCGGAGCCTCCAGTAAAGCAGGTTGTCTGTCCTAATGGTCCGGTCGACCCGGTTCTACTGGAACCAGAACATCTGCTCCACCTCCAGCTGCTGTGGCTCTGAGTCAAACCAACCTGTTCTCCTCCTGGCCTGTGGGGGCGCTGCACCAAGAACCACTGAAGGAAACGACACAAAAACCTCTGAAGACACTGAGAGCAACTTTCTTCTTCACCAGATGGAGATTGTAGAGGTTGGAGGATTTCTCTTTAGGCTAAAGACCAGGAGCCATTTCTGCTGCTAGCGCTAGGCTAGCACGTTAGCTTTGGTTGGATTTACCCAGAATGCCCTGTGCTGTAGTCCACTTTCTGCTTTTGGAGTGGTCCGATAGCGTTCACATTCAGACCAACCAGAGTTCACTTCAACTGAACCCACATGAGGTTTGAAGGGTCAGAGGTCAGTTAGCATACACACCTCACCAACCAATCCGGGCTTTGACTAGACAGATGGAACTGGATTCGGGTTGAAGTGACTGAACAGGACTGGATGCATCCCGAGTTGCTGAGAGGCGGAGCTAACCTGAGCTCAGGTAAGATGATGTCATCAATAACCAGGTCATTCAAACAGCACCTCTTCTGGCCAGATGGAGAACTGCAGCAGCAAGTCAACTGGAGGTCAGAACCTTTTGGAGGTTCTGGACCGGGTCTCTGTGGACCTAGACATTCCATCAGACCAGAACAGGAGGTCCTGGTTCTGAAGGTCCGGTTCATCTGGACCTGAGTTTGGTGGAGCATAGAGCTCCTACATCTGGGTCCTTCAGACCTGGACAAGCCTGAGTTCTGATTGGTTTTACTGGGTTCTGCTGTTCCTCCTGGTTCAGTTTGATCCCGCCTTCTTCCTGTTTGAATTTTCCAGTATCAATAAACACCTTCAAACATGACAGATTGACTGGGTTAAACTGGTTTAGACTGGGTTAAACTAGTTTAGACTGGGTGAACTGGGTTAAACTGGTTTAGGCTGGTTTAGACTGGGTGAACTGGGTTAAACTGGTTTAGGCTGGTTTAGACTGGGTGAACTGGTGTGTGTGTTACCTAGCAGAGCCTGGAACAGGTCACTCTGGAAGATGCTGAGCAGCCTCTCAGCTCGACCTTTGACCCCGTCAGCAGCCTGGGCCTGGCAGGCCTCCATGACCTGCAGAGCGCGCTCCGTATCTGGAGGAGACAGAACCAGATGGTCAGCGGTTCTGATGGGTCTGACCCAGAAACCTGTTGGACCTCTGAGTCTGGACCCGGTTCTGGTTCTGACCCATGCTGCTGGGCTCAGTGTGGAGAAACTGCAGGAGGTTCTGACTGCAGGAAGGTGAATTACTGATCAATGGATCAGAACATTTCCTCCTGAATATTAGATCAATGATAAACATCCAGCAGTGAAGCATGAATAATTAGAACCTTTATAAATATTATTATTAGTATCATTCTTCTTCTTCTTCAGTTCCTTCGTCTCTCTGTCAGTCATCTCATCGAGTCTCTACCTGGGAGCCTGACCTCTCGGGTCACATGACCTCTCAGGTCACATGACCCGGGTCAGCTCCAAACCCTCTGAGGTCACATGACCTCTGAGGTCAAACCAGTAGAAAACCCTGCAGGTCCAGTTAAACCATTAAAACTGGTTAGAATGGTTAATCCAGAGCTCCCAGTTTCAACATGGAGACTACCAGAGGTCAGAGGTCACAAGAAGATGACAGCAGGAAACCGAACTGAAGAAGAAGAAGACTGACTGAGGTCAGAGACAGAAACAATAAACAATAATGACACCACCGTCCCGACTGGTTCTGACCCGTCCGGTTCTGTTCTGACCCGTCTCTCCCATGGACCCGCAGCTCGTCTCACCTTCCTTCTTCAGCGGCATGTTTCCTCTCTGATCCACTCAAATCCTCTTTAGGGATTTTACTGGCTGCCCCGCTGCATGCTGGGTAATGGAGTCCTGATGCACAGCTGCTGCCGCAGAGGCCCCGCCCACCCACTGACATCCAATCAGATTCATTCATCCTGTTCAACAGCCAATCAGAACCAGAACCATCTGCTTCACCTGTTAGTTTACCTAATCAGTTACTGACCTCCATCATCTTCCTCCTGCTGCTGCATCTCCCTCTGGTGGCCAAACACCAGCGGTGCAGTCTGGACTGTGTTGAAGCCCTGAAGGCTGAAACTTCCCGAGCTGCAGAAGAACTTAGATAATAAAGTTCTGCATAAAGTCAGAGAGAAGATAATCAATAATCAGAGAGATGACATAATAGAGGGTTAAAAGAAGGTCTAGTTAAAGTCTGTAGGGTTAAAAAAAACGTTTTCTTATTGATAATTAACGATGAAAAGGTGAACCTGGAGGATCTTGGGTGTGTCCTCTCACTCCGTCTTCATGGTCTGACTTCCTGTAGAGATCAGGTCCTGGTCAGTCCCTGAAGCTGTGAGGTGCAGACTGACACCTGGTGCTGATGCTGCCACTACCGTTCCTCAGAGAGCAAACAGTTCTCTTTTTAGTGTCTTTCACTGCTGGTGCTGCTCCTGCAGCAGCTTGTGGTTAGCGGTTAGCATCAGAGCGTCCGTTTGGAGAGTTTCAGGACTTCATTGTCTGGGTTGGAGATTCAGCTGGTAAACTTTACCAAGTGTCTCTTCCTCTCCTTTCGCCGTCCTTCATCTCTTCTCAGGATCTACGGCAACATGGCGGCTCCATTAACCTGGTCTTCTCTCCTCTGGAGGCATCGTCTCATTTTCCTCATGTTGCGTCAGTCCCAGGTGCGGAGATATGGGGGGTGGAGCTGCGGGCTGCGGTGGGCCCCGGCCCGGTCCTACAGGGGCCTGGATGGGAGGCAGAACATGATCCAGGCCTTTATCACGTTGATGAGAGCTGGAGAAGGTGGACCATCTCCTGTTCAGTACGGTGTATGTAGGATTATATAAACTGATGCCCCAGTAGGCTAAATAGCAGCTGCCACAGTCACTGTTGACTCCTGGTGGCTAAAAACTTTACCAGACATAGTGGGTGTAAAATATTGAATAAAATGTTGTGCTACATGATTGGCTTTATATTTACTCTTACATTTAACTTTATGAGATGCAAAATTACAAGAGGATCGTCCTTTTTGTCTCCAGGTGCATTCTGGGTAAAGCTTGTCACCAACGTCATCGCCAGTCACTTGACAACAGACGGCAAACTAGCTAGAGCATTTCTACATCTAAGATATAATAATAACAACAATAATAATGAAACAATAACTGAAATACAGGGCCGGCCCCAGCCTCCATGGGGCCCTAAGCCTCCATGGTGACACCACGATAGAGGGCGTTCATTTTATAGTGTTAACATCGGAGCTGTAAGTGGTCCGGTATGAAACGGGTTTCATAGAACAACGGAACCACACTGCAAAAACTGAAATCTCAGTAAGATTAAATATCTTAAATTAAGGAGATTTTTCTTGTTTTCTTTCTGACAAGGTCATTTTTCTCACCAAGAGGGTTTATGTTAGAATATTTTTCTTATTTTAAGTATTTTTGTACTTAATTATCTCAGTAAGATATAAAAGCTTGATATTAAGAAAATATTACTTATTATGAGTAAATATGTGCTAGAATCTAGAATATCAATATTTACCAATCAAACTTCAAGTCTAGAACTTATTTTATATAAGTAAGATTTTCTTATTTCAAGCCCAAAAAGAGAAATCTCTAACTGAAATGTCTTCATGTCCAAATGGAATCCTTTTGTTATTGTCAATGAAAAATAAGAAAAGAAAAAGTGTGAAGCATCCAGGATGAGGCTCAGTGCCTCCAAATCCGAGGCCATGGTCTTGAGCCGGAAAAGGGTAGAGTGCCTTCTCCGGGTCAGGGGGGTCGTCCTGCCTCAAGTGGAGGAGTTTAAGTATCTGGGGATCTTGTTCACGAATGAGGGAAGAAGGGAGCGGGAGATCGACAGGCGGGTTGGGGCAGCGTCTGCTGTGAAGCGGGCGCTGTACCGGTCCGTCGTGGTGAAGAGAGAGCTGAGTCAAAAAGCAAAGCTCTCATGACCTAAAGAACGAGATCACGGATACAAGCGGCCGAAATGGGTTTCCTCCGCAGGGTGGCTGGGCTCTCCCTTAGAGAGAGAAGCTCGGTCATCCAGGAGGGACTCAGAGTAGAGCTGCTGCTCCTCCATGTCGAGAGGAGCCAGTTGAGGCTCGGGCATCTGGTCAGGATGCCTCCTGGACGCCTCCCTGGTGAGGAGTTCAGGTCCCACCGGGAGGAGGGTGTTACAACCCCACCCTAAAATCCCTAAAGTAAATCCTGGCACTGGGCTTTAACATAAAACTAAAAAGTAATCCGAACAGTTAAGTAACAAAAGTATAATTTATTTTACAATCCAGATAAAAACAACAACTACAGGAGAAAAAGACAGGGGAGCTTAAGACTTCAGGGTCTCCAAGGCCAAAATAAACAAAACACCCCCTTATAACTATAAAATAAAACAACCACTTGCTAAAGGAGAAC
>NW_006800499.1:78535-91091 GCF_000485575.1 Poecilia formosa
GGTGCTGAGGGGAGGCGGTGGCTGAGGGGAGGCGGTGCTGGAACATCCGCGGTGGCTAGGCTTGAGCGGCGCTTGGCTGCGAGGGCCGCTTGAGGCTCCGCGGAGCTTTAATTACAGTTCTATCCATGTTTTAATGCTGCAGAGCTCAGCCGGTTTGCAAATAGTTCAAAGTTTAAACTGGCATGTTGTTCATCTTTTATCATTTTGTGGAATATTTAACAACTAGAAAATGGAAAAGAATAAGAATATTTTTTCCACTCTGATTGGCTGCTGTTGGCCTACAGATTTTAACCTGAATGTTCATTACATTTTTCATAAACGCCTGTGAAAATAATTTCTATTCCCATGGCTTTTTTGTTCTCTGGGAAATTATTATTGATGATAAATACAGAAACAAGCATAAAAATCAAAACATCTACAATAGTGACAGTAATATTAATACAATTAATGAAAGACACTCCCGGTGAGATCTGGACTTTACGTTTCTTTTGGGGGATTTTTGGTGGTACCACTCCTTTTTCTCATTTTTTGGGGGGAGGTTTTTGACGCTTGGCATTTTTCGTTTGGATTGGATTGATTTTGGATTAAAAAGGAGATATTCTCCCATGATATGGAACTCGTTTCTGGACAATATTCGTATTAAAAAGGATCAAGAAGATTTGGACATTTAACCATTTGAGTTTCTTTACTAACATGAACTAAGTGGATTAAACCTATCCTAAATTTATTTTGAGAGAGTTTTGGTTACTGATTTATTTATCAGGATAACTGTTATTATTTTCTTAGTTCGTGTTTTTTTGTAATAAATTATTGTTGCAAAAGGTCAACATAATTTCATATTTGAGTGTTGGGCTATTTATTTACTTCTCCATTTAACTGGTGAAACATATTTTCCTGATGCCTGTGACGTAACCCCCTTGTTTGTATTTGTAAGTTCTGCTTTAAATGGGAGCCAAATTTTACAAAATAATAGTCAGTGCAGAGTAGTCTGCAGATTCTTTGGTGAGGGGCAGAGAGGGACCTGGATGAAGGCTGGGGGGGCGCTGGGCCAGAAAGGGTGAGGAACATTTAGCTAGACGATGTCAGACAGTGATAAGTTTTAATTATTATCAAACCTTATCAAACTCGGCGTTTTGAAGCCAAAATACCTCAGAAATATACAGAACCACCATGAGAATCAACTCATTTACAGTTTAAACTCAGTTTCACACAGAGAGCCTAGCATAAATGTCTGGCTGTTGAACTGGACCGGTCCAGGTCGCTATCAGGCTAATTTACTACTAGCAGCTTTACTAATCTTTACATCACCAAGGCTCATTAAAACAAACCTTTATCTGGGCTTTTTTCTGTTCTTCCTCCTTCTTCTCTCCGTCCCTGAAGGATGAGTCCTTTTCCCAGACATTGTTTTGCTAGCTTAGCTTCTGACCGGAGCTTTGGACGTTTGGATGCTCATTGCAGCTCATGGTACCGGCGGAGCTGCGGTACCTACCGCGGCCACCAGGGGGCCCCAAGAGCAATTTACTTATTTTCTTTGTCTATAAAATAATAATTTCTACATACATTATCAAATATATATTATTGTAAAAACATAACTTCACGATGAAATTGTGTGTTTTTGATATTATAATGACATAGAAATTATTACTAATAGAAATAAAAAATCAGCTCCACTGAGGGGGCCCTTAGTGGCCCTGGGGCCCTAAGTGGCAGCTTATGCCTTGGGCCGGCCCTGATTACAGGTCAGTGGGTGCAGCTGGGAAGGCAGCAGGTCGAGGCAAATGAGGAAATGATCAACAGCTGGAAGAGGAAGCAGACTGGATGGTTAAACCAACAGGAACCAAGAGGAAAGAAAACCTGAACCATAAACAGAAATAAACACTAAAAACACTGATAAATTATTAATAAACACTAATAGAAATAAATCTCTGCTCAGTGTTTGGAAGCTGAGTGATTTACTGAATCCTCATGGAAGGAGGAGTTAATATAGTTTAATGGATTAAACTTTGACAAAGTCAGAGTTTGATTGGTGGTCGGTGTTTTCCACTTGGCTGGGTCCAGAAGAGATCCAACCCAACCTGTCAGAAGGTCATGTGGAAGGACGACCTGGACTCTGCTGATTGGTCTGCTTTCCGTTTCTTCTTCTTCCTGTTTGGTTTGTCTGGGTTTATATTGTATGTTCAAATCAATCAACATGCATTTAAAAAAATAAACCATAATAAATACAAATAAAACCTGATCTAGTGAATCTAATCCCAAACACTGAAATTATATGAAGTCATGAATAATCTGGGCTGATGTGAGAAAACCAAACAGAGGGAAAACATCTCCAGATTATCACTGATTCATCAATGAATGAATGAATTTTAACTCCAGTCCATCCCAGAATAATCCCTGATTCAGGTTTAATATGATAACCCAGAATAATAATCTGTAATAATCTATGAGGTACAGACATACAGGAGGTTCTAGATCTGGTTAATCTGGTGTAACCTACATAGTTCTAGACAATCTAATGGTATAATCTGTAATAATCTGTCTGACAGCAGCTGATCTAATCCTGACTGTGGGTTGAAGTGAAACCTGCTCTGAGCTCAGAGACAACAGGAAGTGGAAACTCTCCACCCTGAGTTGTGTGAAACTCCTGACAGGAAGTGATGTCGCTCTCTGGCAGTCTTCCTCCAGACGACATGAAGTCTTCCTCCGGCCGCCTGCTGCTCGGTGAGTCCAACGTCTCCGTCTGATGGGACAGGAGGGACAGGCTGGGAGGACATTTAAACTTCCCCCTGGACTGTCCTGGTTCTGGTCCTGGTTCTGGTTCTGGTCCACTGACGGGAACCAGAACCAGAACATTTTGTCAGACGTCTGCAGATTAAATTTGTTGTTAATCAGAGAATTAAACTGAATATCAGAGATGAACTCATTGGACTCTGGTTCTGGTTCCTGCAGCAGCAGGAAGTCGGTTCTGACCCGCTGCTGGTTCTGGACCAGCCGACCAGAGGATAAATAGAATAGATGCTGTTTCTATTCTACATCACCTAGTTCTACGTTCCTTCACTGAGAGACTTTAAATCCTGATGAATCACTGAACGGATTAAAGTTCTGCTGCTGGATCAACCTGCTGGGTCTGGTTCTGGTTCTGGTTCTGGTTCCAGAACCGGAGCAAACAGAGGAGAAGCAGCATTCAGCTTCTATGCAGCACAGATCTGGAACAAACTTCCAGCAAACTAAACCAGCTGAACTGAGTTGAGCAGTGAATCGTGAAACATTTCAGACTAAAAATGATTTTAGAGACGAAATGAAACTTTGATGATGTTTGACTTTGTTTTGATGGTTTGATGATGGACCTGATGATGGACCTGATGATGGACCTGATGATGGACCTGATGATGGACCTGATGATGGACCTGATCGTATTTATGTTCTAACGTCTGTTAGACTTTGTGTCTTTATGATGTGAAGCCTTGAACTGGCTTCCTGCTGCAATAACAAACAGACTGAAATAACTTCACCAGTTCATTAGCCAGTTCAACCTTCACCAGGTTAAGCGTTGACCCGTTACGGCTGACATGGTTCCTGCTCACCGGGTCTTTAATCAGTCCTGATTAAAGACTGAGGTCCACTGGACCAAGGTGGACCAAACTCCACCTTGGTCCAGTCAGACGAAACTTTGTCAACAAAATCCATTTATTCCATAAAACAATAATACAATAATACACAGTAACGGTGTTAATAACGACTCGGCCACAGCGAGTGACAGCCAGTCACCTCCTTATATAGGTGAAGGAGCCGACAGCCCCCTCTAGTGACCAAACCAAGAATACACATATTTGGCTCCAATAATTATTCTGTTTCACCGTCGGGTTTTAAATAATATTAACCTGGAGTTTTGGTTGCATTTTATTTTCCTGCAGCTTCATGAATCCAGATTAATCTGATGAACACGTCCAACGTTTCCTCCTCAGTGGAGAAACTCTGAGGTCCATAAAGACATTTAATCATTAATTTAATCTCCAGCTGTTCCTCCTGGTTCACATCTGGAGGAGAAATCTGCTCTGGCTCAGATCGGACCTGAAATCCAGCCCATCTGGACCGACCAGAACCAGAACCAGAACCGACCGATTAACTTTAGAGGTTGAATTAAACTAAAACATTTTTTTATTCATATTTGCTTCTTTAGCTTTAGTCGGCGCTCTGACCCGCTACGTTTCTTTCTTTAACAAGCCAAAGCGTCTGCTCCTTTGACTAGGCCAGTGGTGGAGAGCCAGTTCAGCACTAAGAGCCAAATTCAGATCATCGTCACCATAAAGAGACACACAGATAATCTAACATTAGCTTTAGCATGTAGCTGCTCTGTTCTTAGTCCCTGAGGCTTCAGACCTGACAGTCGTCATGTTTTATAAATGTCTTTAGGTTTAGTTTGTACTCTGCTACTTCAAGCAGCTCTTTATGTGTCAGTGTTAAATTTAGTCTGGCTTAAACTTAGTAAAAGCTCTGACAGAAAACTTCTGTTACAGGCCCAGCCTTTCCCTAGGGGGCGGTAGAGAGCAGCATCTAGGTTAGAACAGGGGTGGGCAGCTCCAGGCCTGGAGGGTCTGCTGCAACTTTTAGATGTGTCTCTGCTTCAACCCACCTGAGTCAAATAATGACGTGATTAGCAGGACTCTGTAAAACCTGACTGCACTGAGGAGGAGATTCAGCTGTTGGATCCAAGTGTGTTGGACCAGGGAGACATGAAGAGCTGCAGGACACCGGACCTCCAGGACCAGGACTGCCTGGGTTAGAAGAAGAAGAAGAAAAAGAGCTGAGTGTGTTAGTTTTAGAGACTCTAGCTGTCCAGCTCGTTGTTCGTTGTTTGCCTTGCCAAAAAGAGGAATAAAGCTCTACAAGCTTTTATCTGCCTCCTCCTTGTTTGCCGCCAGCGGAGCAGAACCTTTAAGAGCTCGTTACCAGCAGACGAGCCGAAATAGACTAACTAGGTAAAACTCCTGAGCTCCATCTGAAACTGGAAACGAGGAAATGTTTCCTGCAGGACATTTTAGAAACATCCTGGGACAGTTTCCTCCTGTGGCTCAGGCTGTATCTGATTAATATTTGAGAGCATCATGGTGACCTCAACAGTTTTAAAACTTTACACTTTAAACATTATTTTGGTGTAAAACCCAAACATCATCACTGGCCCCCTTTCAGCCCTGGTTAAAAACCTCCTGGATTCGGCCCTGCTCAGCAGAACTAAGGAGGTATTTCACATAAATATTCAACCATTTAAACCTTTATATACTTTCAATATTATGCACTAAATTAACCCTCATTGAAAGCTGAGACACAGCAGATCTGACACACATTAATAAATATTAATTTAAATTAATTCTCTAATTTTATTCAGTTTTTGTCCTGCAGCTTAAAAATTGTTTCAAATCTCAAATCCATGAATCAATGAAACATCGACTGCAGGTTTATAGCGCTAGTTTAGCACAATCTCACCACCTGCACATTATGCTGCTTATGCTAGTGCTGCCTTCAAGGAGTGTGGGAAATTTCAGTATCAAAGAGTCACAGGTTCGCTAGACTTTTAGACCACAGATGAAGACATCATGGCAGTTATCTACGAGTGGTTAGCTAAATGTGGTTAGCTAAATGCAGTTAGCTAAATGTGGTTAGCTAAATGCAGTTATCTATGAGTGGTTAGCTAAATGTGGTTAGCTATGAGTGGTTAGCCAAACATGGTTAGCTACAGGTGGTTAGCTAAACGTGGTTAGCAAAATGCGGTTAGCTACGTGTGGTGAGCTACGAGTGGTTAGCTAAACACAGTTAGCTATGCGAGGTTAGCTAAATGCTGTTATTTACGAGTGGTTAGCTAAATGCAGTTAGCTAAATGCTGTTAGCTATGGGTGCTTAGCTAAACGTGGTTAGCTATGGGTGCTTAGCTAAACGTGGTTAGCTATGGGTGGTTAGCCAAACATGGTTAGCTAAACGTGGTTAGCAAAATGCGGTTAGCTACGTGTGGTTAGCTACGAGTGGTTAGCAAAACACAGTTAGCTATGCATGGTTAGCTAAACATAGAGCTGCAGCTAACGGTCACAATGAGCCATAAACTCCACAGCTTCCTGTCCGTCGGTCTCTCACTCTCAGCTCCCAGTCAGAGACGTTCAGTTCATATCCAGGTCAGAGGTCATATTCAGAAGGGATTTGATTATTGATTGGTTGAGTTTCCTCCTCCATGCTCTCAGGGAGTAAAGTCAAAATGTCAGACGGCCTTTAGGAACCAACATGGAGGAAGGTCCAGTAGCCCATCCCTCCAGGTTTCTCACCTTCTCTCTGTTTCCATGGCAACCTGCAGGTGTCTCTGTGCTGCTGCTGTGTGGAGCGTCAGCGTCTCCAGGTGAGTGGATGGTTCTACCAGAACCTGAAGTCCGGTCCGGTCCGTGAGGTGAGACGTTGTCTCCGTCTGTCCTCCAGTGTCTCTGTCCGTCAGTCCAAACCTGCAGCAGTTCTTCACCGGGGACTCCTCGGTGTCCCTGAGCTGTCTTCATGAGGGACGGACGGCTGAGGGATGGACGGTGAGGGGGACAGGACCAGCTGGGGACTGTGGGCCGCCTGGTTCTGGTTCCGGTCCGTCCTGTGTCCTCAGCCTCTCTGGACCTGCAGCTGGACAGTTCTGGTGTGAAGCGTCTTCTGGACAGAAGAGTGAGAACGTCAGCATCACGGTGCTGGGTGAGGACATGTCCACACCACCCAGATAGCACAGAATGATTGAAACAACATTGAAAGTGGTCGGTGACTTGTATGTTGAATCAACGTTAGGGTTTCAACCATTACTGACATTATATCAATGTTGATTCAACCTTCATCTGAACGTGGATCTGCATGCAGATTTGGGTTTTTATATTGAATGAAATCTAAGGATTTATGTACATTTTAGGTCTGATAGGTCTACATCATAACATGCCACTAAAAGTTTCTTCACTGGTGTTAAACACTGTATTATTGGCAGATGATGGGTAAACTGTGTACAAAAGTTTAAAAATGACAACATGGGTTTGATTTAACATTTGGGGAAACAGTACAAGTTGNGTTTGCAAATGCTGCGGCCGGATTTGAGTAGCTCTAACATGGACCGGATATGCGCTTTTATTGTGAAAGCAGCACGTAAATGGGTGTACCATAATGTCTTGAGCGACCGCGCACTTGTATATTGTGTGCTGGGCCGGCTGGAGTCAGAGCCGGCTAGCTTTACCGCGGTGATTTTTCACTGTTCAGCGTCGGATTCTCTGTTTTTATGCCATAATTCACATCTAGTTCGTCGCTCCGTTTTATGTCCCGCTTCTCCTGCTTCAGAGTTTTACGCGATGTGCGTCTTTATTATTTTAACCCCCTAAGGTGCGCAGCGGTCGGGAAGCGTATCGATGGGGAAAAGGCAGACTGACATAAACCTTTTAAAATAACGGAAACAATTTCTGCATTCTGATTATTGAAATTTCAAAGTGCTGTGTTGTTCCATCTCCCCCGTTTCATACCGGACCACTTGCTGCACCGATGTTAACGCTATAAAATGAACGCTCTCTATTGTGGGGTCACCCATGGAGGGATTTCTTTATTTCTTTATTTAAATGGGTTCATTTTTCAGAGGGATACACAGTCAGGCTAACAGAAGCTACAAACACTCAATAGAAGAAGAGCTGCCATCGATACAGTTGCAGCCAAGCATGATTTAATGTTAAACAATGCAGTTTTACCAAGTTGCTCAAAGTCTAAACTGGTATTGTTGTGCATTTAAAGTGTAAAGTTTACCTTCGACCAAACGCCCCCCAAAGGCATCCCAGCGTAAAAATGTCCGCCAGCGCCCCCTGCCGTACTCTGAACGCCCCCTGGGGGGCGGTACCGCCCACGTTGAGAACCGCTAATGTAGAGTGTCTGTCCCAGGAGAGAAAACAACCGTTTGGTCCAGAGGAAGGAAAACCTCTGAGGGGTTAGACCGAAGGTTTTCCTTCCAGAGTGAAAGCTGTGGTTTCCTCAGAGACATCAGGACGCCTGAGACTGAAACGTCTCTGAACGCGACGATAATCCTGAAGGTTCTGGATTAACTGGAGCTGGTACTGTTTGGTACCAGGCTTCAGGCTCCTGGTACCAAACATGTTCTGAAGACATCCAGAGCTGACCCAGAGTCCAGAAGAAGAACCAGATCCAGAAGTCAGTCCTGATTCATCGATGAGTTCGGGACCTCGAGCAGCTGGACGTTCCTGAAACGAGACGTTCAGTCAGGAGAGTCTGGACTGAAACGTTACTGTCCACAGAACCCAGATCATCATCAGTCTGCAGAGGAGAGAAACTGGTATTTACATCCTGATACCTGGACTCCATCACTTCAGTTCATCTGGAGTCATTTAGAACCGGCAGATAAAGGAGCAAAAGGTTTACAGCAGGGGTCCCCAAACCTTTTCCTGCGAGGGCCACATAGCTGTTCCCTTTTCTGGTCGGGGGCCGGTCTTAGTTTTTCGAGAAAGAAACCTTAGAAAAGTTTTGTTGACGGGCGGGGGGGGGAATTGGATTACTGCCAACGTCATATTCGCGTTTGTAGATAGAATTTTACCCAGAATGCAAATGGAAAAAAACCGTGATCGAAACGGTGACTGGTACTGACTAGTATATATTCCATTGAGGGAAACTAAGTTTCATATCTGCTCAAGAGCCCCCCCTGGTGGTTGAAGAAAAATCCACATATATATGAAAAAAACACTGAATGCTCTCTGGTATTGTTCAGGGGGCCGGACCAAATGAGGTCCGGCATTCAGCTTCGGGACCCCTGGTTTACAGCATCGGTTGGTTCTGGACTTCAATAAACCTTCATGACACAAATCTGATCTCTGAGGATCTCAGAGGATCTCTTGTTCTCCTGAAGCACAGCTACAGATCTATTCAGACTTTAACCATGATCCTCTTTACTTCACCATGCTGAGGTCACCAAACCAGCTCAGCTTTCCAGAAGTTAAATCAGGTTCAATAAAAGAAAAACAAAACATTCCTTCTTCCTTCTCAGGTTTCATTGGCTCTGCAGGCCTTTACTGGGAGGCAGGAAAGAGACCAACAAGAAAGAGGGAGGATGTGAAGAACCGAGCAGTCAGAGAACCAGGCACAGGGTTAGATTCAAAAAGAATAGTTTTTATTCAACCCAAAACAGAAACTTGGGTAAATAATGAAAAATGACAAAATTGGGCCCATAAAGTAACAGATTTCATCTCAGACTGACTCAAACAAACAGACGTCTGTAAATGAGACAAAGGGGAAACTTAAATACTGGCTGATCAGGCCACACAAAGAGGAAAACACCCAAAACCCCTGACTGAAGCTACCATAGGAACCCCATGATGAGGATGAACCAATCTGCAGTCTCAGGTTTGCTCCACCTCCTCGTTCTGCTGAAGGGATGGAGCATCACTCAGGAAACTCAAAGAACAAACAAACGTTAAATATAGCTAAACATGACAGTGTAAACTAAAATGTGCGGACTTGTTCCAGAATACAGTGTTACGATGGCTTCTAAACAAAACCCAGATATTCTATGAATTAAATCCTAGACTAAAAACCCAAATATAAATGTGTTGTGACTGAACTACTGTGTGTGGTGTGATGTTGGCACATTAGTGTGGATGTAACTGCAGCCAGCACAGAAGACGTGGCAAAGGTCACCAGGCTGGGACTTGAACCTGTGACATGGAGGACGACGGCCTCCAGACGAGGGCCAGGTTTACCCACCACCGCCACATTTTCTCTGACCTTGTTAAAAACATCCACCTGCCAACAAATGGTGCCAAAGTCAAATCATCTGCCAGGCTGAGAGCCAGGATGTGGCAGCTGGAGGCAGAAAAACAGGAGAGACATGAGAGACATGAGAGACATGAGAGACGAGAGTCTGGAGGCCCAAAGAGACCGAGCAACGCAGGAGCAGCCTCAACCTGAAACACTGACCTGAATCACTGACCTGAATCACTGACCTGCAGGGCTCAGTGATGCTCTGAACCACCTGCAGTTGTTCCCTCTCCACTATCTGATTGGTCAGTTATCATCCAGAACTTGTTTAAATTTAACCTTGGCTACTGATAAGACGACAGATTCCTCCCTTATTGCAGGAACTCTTTCAGAGTTTAGTTTCTGTTTTTCTGTGTTGTCCTGTCTCTTCCCTGCTTGTTCCCAGCTGTGTCTCGTTCCCCGAGTTCCCTCCCAGTGTGTTTAGTCCCACCTGTTGTCTCTTGTCGGATCCTCGTCGTTTGTCTGTAGTTGCACACAGTCGTACGGTGAAGTCCTGTGTCTACTCTGCTCTCGTCTTCAGTCTTAGCCTTTCAGTTGCTACCAGTAATTAGCTGTTGCTAGTGTTCTGCCTGAGCTGGACTGTGTTTGAGCCAATCTTCATTAAATCACCATTCATCTTTCAACCTGGGTCCGTCTGCGTTCTGCCTCACCACCACTCACCCCAGATCATGACATGGATTCTTGTTTGGGTCCCAATGGAGGAGAACCAGCAGAGTTTGATTTTATGTAGCTTTTGTAACATCAGCAATGATGTTCTGCAGCACCATGAAGGTAAGTTATTTTATTTATTTTCATCAGCAGGCAGTTCAAAGTGCCTTGCTGCTGAATGCTGGGAGTCCAATCAGTTCGTTTGAGAAACCGGCTCCCAACATTTCATCTATCAGTCTGCATTCACCCTCTGACCATGGAGAGCTACTGGATAGTAGTCAGAGCTGCCCTGGGGCAGTCTGACAGAGGCCAGGCTGCCAGGCACTGGCGCCCCCTGCTGAGCACCACCAGCAGCAGGCCAGGCGAAGTGCCTGACCCAAAGACACAACGACAGAGATGGAGGGTGTGGGGAATCAGTCAGGCCATGAGGGAACATGGACCCACTGCCCAGTGGGGAACAAACATGTCAGCAAAGTCAGAGCAGAACATCTCTGATGATAACCAATCAGATGGTAGAACATTTCTGATGATAACCAATCAGAACATCTCTGATGATAACCAATCAGATGGTAGAACATTTCTGATGATAACCAATCAGAACATCTCTGATGATAACCAATCAGAACATCTCTGATGATAACCAATCAGAACATCTCTGATGATAACCAATCAGATGTCAGAACATCTCTGATGATAACCAATCATAGCAGAACATCTCTGGTGATAACCAATCATAGCAGAACATCTCTGATGATAACCAATCAGACAGTAGAACATCTCTGATGATAACCAATCAGACAGTAGAACAGGAGGACACCTACTCTGCAGGAGGATCTCTGGATGTTTTCCCCAGCAGTCGGTCTGTGAAGCTGGCGTCCAGAGGTTCTGCAGACAGAAGGACCATCAGCTCATCATTCAGAGACTGAAGAAGCACCTGAAGCTACCTGTGACCTGTGTTGACCCTGGTTTACAGGAAGTCTACTGCTCAGGGTACTGGTTCTGCTCCCAGCATCCTGGTGGATGGGTCCTTCTCTTCAGAACATGAACCATCAGACCGGTGGGTTTTGCCCTGTTGGCAGCCTGTGGTGGGTCCGATCTGGCTGGTATCTACTGACCTCCAACGCTGAGCGTCACCATTTTCGTCTGTTGGATCTGCTCTCTGCTGTAGACGCAGCATTTATAGAGGCCGTTGTCTTTAGGACGGGGACGCCTCAGGACCAGGCTGAGGTCTCCAGACGCCAGCAGGTCCTTGTCCATCTCTGTGCGGCCATGGTAACCCAGGATCTGCTTGGGTGAATGAATCTCTCCGTTCCTAAAGGTGATGATCTCGGTCTGTCTGGAGTCCGGCCGGGTCCACTCCACCCTGACGTCCTCGTCCAGAGGAGCAGGGATTTTAAAAGGAAGGGACACCGATGGGTCCCCATCTGTGACCTTCACGATCTCCAACTGGAGACCTGAAGGTCAGAGCAGAAGGTGAGCAGAGAAACCAGATGGTGTCTGGTGAGGAAGAGGAGCTGCCTTCACTGACCTCTGAGTATGAGGACCACCACTTTCTGCCGGAGGATCCTCCCATGCTGATCCCAGACGGAGCCGATATACACACCATTAGTTAGACAGACGTTCCTGATGGTCAGGCTGCAGTTTCCAGTCGTCATCAGGTCTTCATTCATCATGTGGCCTTCATGGGCCTGATCCTGTGCTGGTGAGTCCTGGTCTCTGCAGTGTCTGCAGAGCAGCCTGTTCCCTCGGTCCGACAGCCTCCAGTCCACAGCAGAGGCTTCAGCCAGCAGGGGAGGCGGGAACTTAAAGGGAAGGACAGCCGACCTGCTGCCCTCCACCAGAGAAACCTTCTCCACCTGGTGGACTGAGAGCAGAACATGGGGTAGACATAAACATAAAGCCTTTATGTCTGACAGAGTAACCCTGGTGATGTGTTCACTGACATCCGTGATGCATTTACTGACCTAGTGATGCGTTTACTGACCCTAGTGTTGTCACTAGGGTCAGTAAACAAATCACTGTGTTTACTGAACCTAGTGATGCGTTTACTGACCCTAGTGATGCGTTTACTGACCCGAGTGATGCGTTTACTGACCCGAGTGAT
>NW_006800499.1:92615-96834 GCF_000485575.1 Poecilia formosa
AGCCAGCTCTTCTCTTCCCAGCCCGTCTTCCCATAACGCAATCCAGCGGTTCGGTGGAGGAGGCCCGACAGTTCAAGAGGTTTCCAAAACCACAGAGAAACCAATAAAGGAGCAACGTTTTACCGAGGGCTCACTCCAGAAACAGGCTGCAGGTGCTGTAAATACAGCCTGGTGTCATTATTTCCAATGGACTTATTCTGGCCATTCGTCTGGCTGGGACTGGACCTTATGAATGGAGGGCAGCTGCTTTAATACCCGTTTGCTTTGACCCAACAGTACCTGGAGCCTCTCCATGCTTTTTGTTGCGGTTGCTTTAAATTTTATTACATTACTATTTTTCTAGAGTGTTGCAGAGGCCAGTAAAAAATGTCTTAAAATGTGTCACTGGGGGGTTTGTACCTATTCCAGGCCAGCAGTGGTTAGTTTGCTCCGTTTCTCTGATTTCCAGGTTGTTAGTTACTGGAAGGCTGGATCTCTGGGAATGTTACTTTTGAAGAGCTTGCTGCCACATTGTTGTTGTTTTCTGTTCGGCAGCTGTTTATGTTTGGGGGCGACTAAGGTCACTGCTGGTGGTTCTCGCAGGGTGCTGTCATTTTTCTTCACCTCTTTTGTTTCAATCTGCCTGCCATGCTGACATCATACCTATCAAAACAAGCTAACGCACAAGCTCTGTAACCAGGAGACAGCATTTTAATTTTTGGGACGTCAAAGGTTTAAACCACCCAGTGAAGAGAAGGAAGGTTTTCTCCCATATTAAACGATTCAGTACAGATGCGGCGTTTCTGCAGGAGACTCTCATCAGGAGCTCAGACAGGGGTCGTCTCCTGACATGTGGAAGGGACAATGTTTTCACTCCCATTTTCAGGTTAAGGTACGAGGGGTCTCCATACTGATCAGCCAGAGGACTCGGTTCAAGGCTGAGAATGTGGTGGCTGATAAACATGGCAGGTTTATTATAGTAAGTGGGGAACTCTGGTCACCCTGGTCAATGTTTACGCTCCCAATACAGATGAGAACTTTTTTAAACAACTACTTTCCTCCCTGCCTGACCTCAATAAATACTCATTGGCCCTGGGGGGCGACTTCAACTGTAGGCTGGACCCAGCTTTAGACCGTCCATCCCTCAAAAGGAATGCCATAAGCAGATCTGCATCAGTCATCCTTTCTATCTGAGTACGGGCTGCGTGATGTGTGGCGTACTTTAAACCCCAACAAGACGGATACTTCTCACCTTTACACAAAACTTATTCAAGAATCGATTATTTTATTTCAGACACTAAATGGCTGCAGCGGATCTGCTCTTGTAACTATCAAAGCATAGTTATTTCAGACCACGCCCCACTCACTCCAGTTCTGGGGGACCCCCTAAGAACTGGGGGTCCAGTTCTTCCCTCTAAGAACTGGACCCTGGCGTCTCAATTCAACCCTGCTGTCGGATGACAAGTTTGTAAAGTTTATTCAAGATGAGATACGTTTTTTTTTTTTGCTACCAACTCTTCCCAAGACATCTCCAGCCTTGTAGTATGGGATGCCTTTAAGGCCTATATCAGGCCAGATTATTGCCTATTCAGCAAAAATGAAAAAATAATCCACCTATGAACAGAACAACCTAAACAAATCAAAGAGGTCGATGTGAAATATGCTGTGAATCAGTGTCCCGAACTGTTCAAAAGGCGTGTTGAACTTAAAACTTGACCTGTTGACAACACACTCAGCTGAACGCCTGCTTTTACTTAACAAATCCAAATTTTACGTGCATGGCGACAAACTTTTAGCAACCATGCTCAGGGGCTCTAGGGCAAGGCAAACTATTTCAAGAATTTGAAAACAAGACGGCAGTATAGTCACAGATCATGGACACATTAATGATGCATTTAGGGACTTTCTGCAGCTCACAGTCACAAACCAATTCTAACATAATTGGTGATTTTCTAGCTAAGCTTCACATCCCTTCTATCTCACCAGAATTTAAGAACAAGTTAGATGAACCCATCTCGCAGAAAGAAGTCTCCTACCAATTGCCTCAATGCCATCTGCCAAATGCCCAGGTCTGGATGGTTCCCCTCAATGCCATCTGCCAAATGCCCAGGTCCGGATGGTTCCCCTCAATGCCATCTGCCAAATGCCCGGGTCCGGATGGTTCCCCTCAGAATTTTTCAAACGATTCCCAGACCTGCTCCACCNGGTGAGGACCTGAAGTCTTCTGCCAACATGCTGAGCTCCAGGCTGGACCAGGTCCGGCAGACCTGGAGGAACAGAGCGGGTCTCCTCTCTGGAGCCAGCAACAGAGGATCTGGGCCAGCGAGTGGCGGGCCTCAAAGATTCATGTGCGGCTCACCGTGAAGAAAATGCTGAGCTAAAAGACAAAGTGACTGACTGGAGAGCCCAGCAGACGCAGACCGTCCGCATCCTCGGTCTGCCAGAAGACACTGAAACTGGGCGCCCCACTCATTTTTCCTCCAACCTTCTGTGTGAGCTATTTGGGAAAGAGGTGCTGCCGCCCCCACCGCTCCCTGGCAGCTAAACGGGCCGCAGGACGCCCTCCCCGCCCGGTGATCCTCCTGCATCGATACCTGACCAAAGACCTCATCATTCGGGAGGAGAGGAAAGCTCCACTACAAAGGCGCGTCTCGGCGTATTGTGGAGGACTGCAGTCCAGACGTCCTGCCCCAACGGGCGGAGTACAAGGACATCATGGCGGAGCTCTACAAGCGGGGCTTGAAGCCAGCTCTTCTCTTCCCAGCCCGTCTTCCCATAACGCAATCCAGCGGTTCGGTGGAGGAGGCCCGACAGTTCAAGAGGTTTCCAAAACCACAGAGAAACCAATAAAGGAGCAACGTTTTACCGAGGGCTCACTCCAGAAACAGGCTGCAGGTGCTGTAAATACAGCCTGGTGTCATTATTTCCAATGGACTTATTCTGGCCATTCGTCTGGCTGGGACTGGACCTTATGAATGGAGGGCAGCTGCTTTAATACCCGTTTGCTTTGACCCAACAGTACCTGGAGCCTCTCCATGCTTTTTGTTGCGGTTGCTTTAAATTTTATTACATTACTATTTTTCTAGAGTGTTGCAGAGGCCAGTAAAAAATGTCTTAAAATGTGTCACTGGGGGGTTTGTACCTATTCCAGGCCAGCAGTGGTTAGTTTGCTCCGTTTCTCTGATTTCCAGGTTGTTAGTTACTGGAAGGCTGGATCTCTGGGAATGTTACTTTTGAAGAGCTTGCTGCCACATTGTTGTTGTTTTCTGTTCGGCAGCTGTTTATGTTTGGGGGCGACTAAGGTCACTGCTGGTGGTTCTCGCAGGGTGCTGTCATTTTTCTTCACCTCTTTTGTTTCAATCTGCCTGCCATGCTGACATCATACCTATCAAAACAAGCTAACGCACAAGCTCTGTAACCAGGAGACAGCATTTTAATTTTTGGGACGTCAAAGGTTTAAACCACCCAGTGAAGAGAAGGAAGGTTTTCTCCCATATTAAACGATTCAGTACAGATGCGGCGTTTCTGCAGGAGACTCTCATCAGGAGCTCAGACAGGGGTCGTCTCCTGACATGTGGAAGGGACAATGTTTTCACTCCCATTTTCAGGTTAAGGTACGAGGGGTCTCCATACTGATCAGCCAGAGGACTCGGTTCAAGGCTGAGAATGTGGTGGCTGATAAACATGGCAGGTTTATTATAGTAAGTGGGGAACTCTGGTCACCCTGGTCAATGTTTACGCTCCCAATACAGATGAGAACTTTTTTAAACAACTACTTTCCTCCCTGCCTGACCTCAATAAATACTCATTGGCCCTGGGGGGCGACTTCAACTGTAGGCTGGACCCAGCTTTAGACCGTCCATCCCTCAAAAGGAATGCCATAAGCAGATCTGCATCAGTCATCCTTTCTATCTGAGTACGGGCTGCGTGATGTGTGGCGTACTTTAAACCCCAACAAGACGGATACTTCTCACCTTTACACAAAACTTATTCAAGAATCGATTATTTTATTTCAGACACTAAATGGCTGCAGCGGATCTGCTCTTGTAACTATCAAAGCATAGTTATTTCAGACCACGCCCCACTCACTCCAGTTCTGGGGGACCCCCTAAGAACTGGGGGTCCAGTTCTTCCCTCTAAGAACTGGACCCTGGCGTCTCAATTCAACCCTGCTGTCGGATGACAAGTTTGTAAAGTTTATTCAAGACGAGATACGTTTTTTTTTTTGCTACCAACTCTT
>NW_006800499.1:97778-98926 GCF_000485575.1 Poecilia formosa
TCCCAGACAGAAGTCTCCTACCAATTGCCTCAATGCCATCTGCCAAATGCCCGGGTCCGGATGGTTCCCCTCAATGCCATCTGCCAAATGCCCGGGTCCGGATGGTTCCCCTCAGAATTTTTCAAACGATTCCCAGACCTGCTCCACCTTCTGATGGTTTTAAACAAGGATCCCTTCCTCAGTCATTTTACGAAGCTCGTATCACTTATTCCAAAGAAGGGCAAAGATCCAGTGGGGTCATACAGACCCATCTCTCTCCTAAATACAGATGTCAACATTTTATCCAAAATTCTTGACTTGAAACTGTTTTACCATCGGTTATTTCAAAAGCCCAAACAGGTTCCATTAAAGGTCGCCACTCATATTTTAATGTTAGAAAGCTGCTTAACATTGTTTACTCCAGTGCCACAGATTCAGCTGAGTGCGTCTCTTTGGACGCTGAAAAAGCCTTTGACCGGTTTGAGTTTGACTTTCTTTTTGCAGTCCTTAGTAGATTTGGCTTTGGAGGAAACTTCATTTCATGGATTAAATTATTATACCAGCAACCATCTGCCACGGTTCGTACCAATTTTCAGACCTCAAAACCATTTAAACTACAAAGAGGCATCCATCAGGGCTGTCCTCTTGGCCCCCTGCTGTTGGATCTGGCCATAGAGCCATCAAACCCAAGACCAGTAAAGAGATATCCGGCATTTGGAGGAATGACATGGAACATAAAGTGTCGCTTTATGCAGATGACCTTTTACTCTTTATTTCCAAACCATCAGCCTCACTGCCTTTTGCTCTCGACATATTTAGCCAATTCGGTCAGATTTCTGGGTATAAGTTGAACCTTACCAAAAGTTAGCTTTTCCCCATAGGCAATAAAGCTAATTTGTCAGATTTTGCTCATTTTTTGGATATTTGCAAGCCAGAAACTTTCTTCAGTCTCACCTCTCAGGCTCAGTTTCTCTGCCAGAGCATTCACTGTTAGAAACCATCCTGTTATTGGACCCGACTCATAAAGGGCTGGTTTAGTGGCTTTATGATAAAATGCTGACTATGAAAGAGACGTCCTCACCTAAACTTAAAACTTCCTGGGAAGAGGACTTGAATATGGCTATACTGGATGAGACATGGGCCTCTATACTCAACCTGGTGAATACAAC
>NW_006800499.1:99217-109896 GCF_000485575.1 Poecilia formosa
CAGCCTTTAAATTCAGGCACTGGCATTTTGTTCGCCGTTAGCGAGGCGCACAGCTCTGACCAGGTGGAAGGTGCTGCTCCTCCGACCCACAAGCAGTGGTTACATGACCTTATGTCATGTTTGAAACTGAAATAATTAGATGCTCTCTTCAACACTCAACCAGTAAATTTGAAAAAACATGGGGGCCTTTCTTGACTCATTTCAAAACATACAATAAGGCTCCAGATTAATTAAGTTAATTCACTTTATTACGATCCACTGCTGTCAGGGACAGGAATGTAGTGGTGGATCTACTGGGTAGTGGCCTGGTGGGCTAAAGGGGGTTAATTTGTAGGGATTGGTTTTCTGTATATCTGTTGGATCAGTACCTCTCTGTATTAAAAACTGTATGCATAAAAGGACAGATCTCAATAAAAAGACGGTGATTAAAAACAGAACCCACCTTTGACAGTGAGCATTAGGACTTTCTGTTTCTGAATCTTCTCGTCTTCGTCGCTGTAGACGGTGCAGATGAAGACGCCGCTGTCTCCCAGTCGGGGGCAATTCAGGGTCAGGGTGAGGTCTCCGGTCCTCAGAGCATCAGGATTCATCTCGGTCCGGTTCAGATACTCCTGGTTCTGTCTGCCTGACTGGTTCTGACCGCTCTGGTACTCGTGGACTGAGCCGTGTTTGTCAGCGCGGCTCCACACCACTGTGCTGCCTGCAGGCAGGTCAGCTGCGGTTTTAAAAGGCAGAAGGACAAACGCTGCTCTGTCTGCGACCTCCACCTCCTCCATCAGGCTCTCTGTCAGGAGGAGAACCAGAACAGAACCAGAACAGAACCATTTCAAACCGAAAACCAGAGGAGCCCTGCTGGTTCTGAACCCTCACCACTGCTAATAAAAAGCTAGCTGCGCTAACCTAAAGCGCTAATCAAAAACTGCTAATGCTAAAGTGCTACAACATTTCGAGGAACCTCAGTTCAGCTGCTGGTATTCACGATTTTCCTCTGTCAGTCACGACCCAAAGCTGGTGACCATAGGTAAGGGTAGGTCATAGGTCATAGGTCAACCGGTAAACTGAGAGCTTTTGGCTCAGCTCTCTCTTTACCAGGACAGACTGGTGCAGCGGCTGCTTCTCTGCAGATGCTGCACCAGTCCACCTGTCCATCTCCTGCTCCATTTCTCCTTCATTCATGAACCAGAGATCTTTAAACTCCTCCACTGGGGCAGGACACCCTCCCTCAACCTGGGGAAGGCCCTCCACCCTTTTCCGGCTCAAGACCCTCGGATCTGAAGGCACTGATCCTCATCGCTTCACACTCGGCTGCGACCCGCTGCAGTAAAGCTGCAGATCCCGACCTGATGAAGCCAACAGGATGTCAGCATCCACAAAAAGCAGAGACGGGATCCTAAGGCCACCAAAACGGATCCTCTCAGCCTGAACCTTAGACTCGGCTGTCTGGTCGACCCTCTTCCTCAGACCAGACCAGGGAGGCCTGTGGTCTGAACCAGTAGGGAAACAGTCTGTGGTGAGGGAGGGGAGAGAGGGTGGACCCTGGGGGGACGTGTCCGCCCCAATACTGCAGACAGGCCCATTCCTCCCACCCAGTAATTTCACTGCAGTTGCAAAACATTTTGAAATCTTTCACCTGCATGCTTTTATTTTGAAGGCAGACCACAGCACTAATGACCTGGAACTTTATTCATCTTCATTTCTTCCATCTGCCTCGGACATTTACAGTGACCTAATGACTGTTGGTGTTATGATTTTTAGATTTCATCTCCCTGCAGAGCCGTTTATCAAAATGAGCAAATTGTGTTTCATATTGTTCCTCAGTAAATCAGGACCTTCAGCCGACTTCCACTGATTAGATTAAATCAGTCGGGACTCGCTGTAGCTAGTAGGCGACTGTGGCTCTGTGGGTAGAGTAGTCATCTTGTAATCAGAAGGTTGTAGGTTCGATTCCTCCAGCCTCATGGCGATGCAGCGCTGGGAACTTAACCCCAAACTGCCCACCGATCTGCATATCGGTGTATAAATGTGACTCTAGTGTAAAGCGCTGAGTGGTCAAAATGACTGGAAAAGCGCTGTATAAGTTCAGTCCATTTCTCTGTATTACTAACAGAAACTGTATCTTTGCACCTCCAGCTTTTTATGTATTTTTGGGAACGCTGGTGTTTCAGATAGATTCGGTTTGTTCTGTCTGTGTTAAGAGGAGCTGAACTCCATGAAGCCGTTCAGAAGCTGCAAGTATTTCGCCCACCAACCAATAACGTCCTCAGTCCGGATCTGCAGCCCCCACTGCACACGGTGCTGTTCCTCCCCTGAGAGGCTGGATGGTGGATCAGAATCGCCTCAAAGCTGAACAGAAATCTTTCTCCACAGCCTCTCTAAACTCGTCACACATCTGAGTTTTTTCCTCAGCAACCACCCAATGCTGTACCGACTGGCTGCTTCTGGGGTCCCACATGCATCTCTCGTCATGTGTCCACTAGCAGGTTCAAGCGTTGCCACCACAACAGGCCCAGATCGGCCACAGCTCCAGTAAACCTCAACAATGGAGGAGTGGAACATGGCCGACTCTGACTCAGTAGCTCACCTCACCAGAACGTGTTCGAAACTCTCCTGGAGGTGGGAGTTGAAGCTTCGTCTGATGGGAAACTGCCAGAGGGTCAGCAGACCCTCACTACCCGTTTGGGCCTGCCAGGTCTGACCGGCTTCCTCCCCCACTACCGGAGCCAACTCACCACCAGGTAGTGGTCAGTGGACAGCTCCGCACCTCTCTTCACCCGAGTGTCCAAGACATACAACCACAGATCCGATGAAACGATGACAAAATCGATCATCGAACTGCGGCCTAGGGTGTCCTGGTGCCAAGTGCACATATGGACACCCTGATGCTTGAACATGGTGTTCGTGATGGACAATCCGTGACGAGCACAGAAGTCCAACAACAGAACAAACAACAGTTCAGCCACCCGTAGGCGGAGGGAGGCTGCCCTCTTGTTCACCGGGGTAAACCCCAACGTACAGGCGCCAAGATGGGGGGCAACAAGTATGCCCACTCCTGCCCAGCGCCTCTCACCGCAGGCAACTCCAGAGTGGAAGTACGTCCAGCCCCTCTCAAGGAGACTGGTTCCAGAACCAGAGCCATGCGTCGAGGCGAGGCCGACTATATCTAGCCGGAACCTCTCAGCCTCAGACACTAGCTGCGGTTCCTTCCCCACCAGGGAGGTCCACTTTCCTGAGAGGGAGCTTCTGCAGCTGAGGATCAGACTGCCAGGGTCCCTTCCATCGGCCGCCGCCCATCCCTCACTGCACCCGGCCCAAGTGAAGGGTGACCCATGTTTCCTGTTCGGGCTGAAGACGCCTGAGCCACAAGGCACTCGCCTGTGTGCGCCACCTACAGCCGCAGTTCCAGAGGGGACCCCCGGTGATCAGTGTCCAACTGAGGGGATGCAGTTTCTGTTACTCCTCAAAAGGTCTCTAGGCTGCTCTTTGTCTGACCCGTCACCTTGGACCTGTTTCCCATGAATGACCCTCCAAGGGGATGTTTGATGAAAACGGGTTTGAGGTCCCACATATGAATATATCTTTATGGAGTTTAAGAATTAAACACATTCTACGTATCAGGTAAACGGTGGAAATGTATATTAATGCTGAAATGTGATGTCAGACTGACCTTTGACCCTGAGAGTCACAGCCTTCTGCAGCAGCTTTTCTCCTCCTCTGAAGACCACGCAGTCGTAGACCCCAGAGTCGGTCAGCTGGGGCGTCCTGAGGGTCAGGCTGAGGTCTCCGGTCTGCTGCAGGTCTGCTTTCATCTTGGTCCGGCCGTGGTAGACGTCCTCCTGTTGCTCAGTCTGGCCGTTCTCAAACACGTGGATCATGATGTTCCTCTGGTCCGAACGGCTCCACTCCACTCTGACATTGTGGAGACGTTTCTGAGTTTTAACCGGCAGCAGGACAGACTTCACCCCCTCTCTGATCTCCACCGTCTCAGATGGAAGCACTGACAAGAAACGAGAACATGGCAGAGAGCCTAAAGCGCAGAGACCCGCAGATCCAGAACCGGTGGAGAACCTCAGGTTGGACTGGTACTTCTGCAGGTTCTGCAGCCTTTATGACACCAGCTGGTTTAGTGACCAACATACCTGCTGTGAGCTTCTTTTTAAATCTGTAGTACAAAACAGCAGCAACGATCACGAGAACGACCAGAACCACCGGAACCACCAGAACCCAGAGCCAGACTGGAGCAGGAGCCTCTGCAGAAATCATGAACACAGAGTGGCTCTGAACGCCTCCCAACATGTGCAGAGCATCCAGAGAACCTGCAGCACTGACCTTTGACCTGCAGCTCCACGGCCTCCTGGTGCAGCTCTTCTCCGAGCCTGCGGACCGTGCAGGTGAAGGTCCCGCTGTCGGTGAAGGTGGGTTTCCTCAGGGTCAGACTGAGGTCTCCGGTCTGCAGAGCGTCCTCCATCATGGCCGTCCGGCCTCTATAGCACTGGTTCTGGTCCTTCAGGTAATCGCCGTCCGGCTGGCGAACATGGACCGTAGGGATCCGCAAGTCATCTTGGTCCCAAACGGCTGTAGAACCATCAGACTCAGAAGGCTCTACCCGACAGGGCAGCTGGACAGACTCCGCCCCCTCAAACACCTCCACCTGGAGCCCCGAGGCATGCTGGGAAACTGAGGACAGAGACGAGAAACTATCTGAGGAGAGCTGATAGAGCTGATGTTATAAGATACGTAGCAGGAGGAACTCCTCCATCCCAGGAACGGATCTGCTTATCCTGGTTCTGGTTCCTGACTCAGCCAGAGGGTCCAGAACCAAACGGGGACAAGCAGCATCAGGATTATTTATCCCCGACTCCAACGTCTCTCTGCCAGGATTCCTGACTGCCCAAGCAGGCGGAGATTTAAAGAGCAGCAGGAAAAGGAAGGAGGTTCATCAGCAGAGATTATGGACAGCAGACGGTTCATCGGGACATTGAGAAGCTTCGGCTCTGCAGACATGAACTGTTGGCAGTAATTTACTAAGAGTTCACCAGAGTTACATTGGCAGCTGTTTACATTTCCCCCTCAGATCTGTTGTTGGTAGGATCCACACCTGGATTATGGATCCACAGAGCAGAACCAGAGAACCGGTCCTTTGATTAATCAAGTCCAGTTTAATAGTTTAGCACATTTGAGCAACAAGGCAGTTCAAAATGTTTTACATCATAAAAATATAATGCATTATGAAACAAGCAATAAACTTTACATTAAAGAGCCATCATCCAATATACTGATCAATGTTTCATTGATTATTCATAAAATCAGCTCCAACCAGCTGGGATTTAGTCTGGAACTCAGATTCAGGTTTCTAGAAGGGTAGAACTGGGTGGTGTAGAACCGGGTGGTGTAGAACTAGGTGGTGTAAAACTAGGTGGGAACTAGGTGGTGTAGAACCGGGTGGTGTAGAACCAGGTGATGTAAAACCAGGTGGTGTAGAACCGGGCGGTGTAGAACCGGGTGGTGTAAAACTAGGTGGGAACTAGGTGGTGTAGAACCGGGTGGTGTAGAACCAGGTGATGTAAAACCAGGTGGTGTAGAACCGGGTGGTGTAGAACCGGGTGGTGTAAAACTAGGTGGGAACTAGGTGGGAACTAGGTGGTGTAGAACCAGGTGGTGTAGAACTAGCTGCTGCTGGAATATTTAATAACTTCTCTGATCATTTTTCATCGTTAATCCAGGCTCTAATCTGTCCTGATTAACATCAATATCATGCAGACATTTCTCTTCATCTGCACCGGATTAATCCTGAAATTAATCCCAGTTTCATGAGCTTTATTTTGGAATTCTCTCTCATTAATATTTACAGTCAGGTGATCAGATTTATTCATTTGTACAGAAACATTCATCCATCCATTTTCTTTCACCCTTGTCCCTCAGTGGGGTCGGGAGGGGTGCTGGTGCCTATCTCCAGCTAACGTTCCGGGCGAGAGGCAGGGTACACCCTGGACAGGTCGCCAGTCTGTCGCAGGGCAACACAGAGACACACAACCAAGTACACTCACACCTAGGGACAATTTGGAGAGGCCAATTAACCTGACAGTCATGTTTTTGGACTGTGGGAGGAAACCGGAGAGCCCGGAGAAAACCCACCATGCACAGGGAGAACATGCAAACTCCATGCAGAAGGACCGGGGCCGGGAATCGAACCCAGAACCTTCTTGCTGCAAGGCAACAGCTCTACCAACTGCGCCACTGTGCAGCCCTTGTACAGAAACAATTCTTACTAAATATTTATATGATCAACCTGCTGATTTTAGATTTCCAGATTTATTTCACTCAGAAACGCAGGAAACCATCGGAGCTTTTATTTTGAAAGTTCTGACATATGACCCGAACTTTTCCAGAACCTGAGATTCGTTAAGCTTTAAACTTCCAGCTTCTGGGCTCCCCGGTACTGGACTGATTACCGGTCCGCCCCTGGTTCCGAGTGTGTTGGATTCATACCGAGCAGGAGGTCACTTACCAAGCAGAACCAGAACCGCAGGAGGTCACTTACCAAGCAGAACCAGAACCGGAACCAGGACCGGGAGCAGAACCACCAGCTGCTGCTGCAGGAACATCTCAGAGCTTCTAAACGTTCAGAACCAGAATCCGGCCTGCAGGTCCAGATCGGAGTTCGGGAGATTTTGAGTTTTTCCTTTCGGTTTTCAACTCAGCAGTGACGTCACAGACCGCTTTCCCCGGATTCCCGGACTTCCGGTTTGACATCTGAAAACTGTCCAGGCTGAACCCGATTTAATGCTTTACTTGCCAATAGTTCCTGATGTTTATATTCAGAGTGATGCGCAAAGCAGAAGCTTTAAAAAATACATCAGTTTTCACTGAATTTGTTAAAAGTCCGTCTGTTTAACACTACGTTACCCATGATGCATCTGTTTGTAGATTCAATGTCACGTAGCTAAATTCATTTCTGTGCGGCATAAAATACCATCAGCTATCAGTCCTTTGTTAATCCCGTTTGTCTGAGACCTGTGTGCGTTTTTATTATATAACCACACACACACACACACACACACACACACACACACACACTTGAAAACTGGGTTGTCATGATGTCAGTGTGTTGTGGGTTTTTTGTTCCGTGTTGTTTCCTGTCGGATGTCAGAGTTTATTTTGCCCCAGTGCTCCCTGTTAGTTTACCTCCTGCTTCTCACCTGTATCTGCTGATTAGTTATTCCCTCACCTGGACTCGTAGTATTTAAGTTTGAGTTGCGTCCTCGTCTGGGTTTTCTGTATGCCAGTGTCTCTCCGAGTGTGACCTGCTGGTGTCCTGACTTAAGAGGATAAAAGCAAGATGCCACATCGTACCTTCTAGTTCATCCTCAACCTAAAAGACAGAAACCTTCCTTCAATAAACCTCCAGAGCTGCACCGAGGAGCCGACCTTCTCCTCCTGACCGAGGAAGATTCAACTGATGAAAAATCCGAAATTAGCGCATGTTGGCAGCCCAGGACCTAGACAGGCTTAAGGGGGGGCATCGACTTATTTTGGGGGGCAAAATGAATCGTACCTGAACATAGACAACAACAAGCTTAAGGTTCTGTATTGATGTTAGCTCGTCATCTTTTAGCTAACATTAGCTAGTCATCTTTTAGCTAACATTAGCTAGTCATCTTTTAGCTAACATTAGCTAGTCATCTTTTAGCTAACATTAGCTAGTCATCTTTTAGCTAACATTACCTGCATCCAGCAGCTTTACTCAACTCAGTCGGTTAGTTTGGAGGGAAAAACTGTGAAAAGTTCTTTGCGTTTTGCTGGTTTGCTGCCGTGATTCTAACACAAACCTACGTAGCTCCGCCCAGCAGCAGCAGGTCTCCTTCACAGGTGGAAACCCAGCACGAGCGTCTAGCGCTCATGTTGCGTTTAAAGGCGGCTCGGAAGAACAGGTTACAACATGTTAACAACGGATTAAACAGTTTTAACTGCTGATAAAAGTGACAGAGGACACAGATATGGGAAGTGCGGAAGCCTCTACTGTATCAAACGGATATAGGAATAACAGAGAGTTGGCCATTCTAAGGTAAAAACAACAAACAGCTTCCAGTCCAGGGGGCCACAGCTGACTCTGTGGGTGGGCAATGCCCCCCAATGCCCGCCCATGCCGCCGGGCCTGTATGTTGGTCTTACACAGTCTAACAAGTTTATCATAGATAAATATATGACTTACTGTTTCAGGTCCGAGGACCGGAACCAACTGGACCTGTGTGACGCAGGTCCAGTTGGTTCAGTTCTAGAGTGACAGGGAGGCTCTGCCTCTCTCCCGCCCCCTGGTGGATATCAACCACATCAGAACTCTAGACGGAGAACCTCCGAACCGACCGGACCAGAACAGAGACCAGCAGGTCACATGATCCAGGCTGGTGTCGACATGCAGTAACTAGTTACTTTTACTCAGTTACTTTTAGTAGAGTAACTTTCTGGAAGTTTCACTGTGAACTTTGACCCCAGTGTTGCTTTTAAATCCTGTAATCATTTATTTATTCCTGTTATTTTTTTAGTCTTTTAAATACCAAACTAATTATAACTTTATATCATCTGTCTGATGACGACATGTAAATATTACATCAGCTTTTCTCATCAGTTGATCAGTGAGTTTACTAAATACTCGTCACAGTGGAGAACAGGTTCTGACCCGGCTGCATGTTTGGACCTCAGCACAGGCATCTAGAAACAGGTATCTGGATCCCAACACCCCCTGTCTGGTCAGGAAGGCCCATCAGCATCTCTACTTCCTCAGGAAGCTGCAGAGAGCTGGACTTGGGAACTCAACCCTGAGGAGCTTCTATCACTGGGTGGTGGAGAGCGTTCTCTGTCTGCATCACCTTGTGGCACAGCAGCTGCACTGCCCTCCACCTCAGACCTCTACACAGCAGGATGCAGGAGGAGGCGCTCCTCGTCATGAAGGACTCCTCCAGCTGCTCCCCTCAGCAGGAGGCTGAGGATCAGTTTCTTCCCTTCAGCCGTCAGACTCATGAACTCAAGCTGCACCAAATGCAGTTTCATCTCATAGATTATTTACACACAGACACATAAATACACATAAATACACATATCTCTTAAATTACTTGTTAATTTTTTATCTATTTATTTTTTGTGTAGTAAATCTCTAAATGGGACCTGAGTCCAAATTTTGTACCACAAACTATTAAGGTGATATGATGATAAAAACTCATTGAATCCTCCTCCTCTCCTGTCTCCAGCCAATCAGACGTCCACCTTCCTCTCACCCTCAGCTGTCTGTCAAACCTCATGTTTCATCTTCATGAATCTTTTGCTTCCACAGGTTTGACTTCATCCACATCAGGAGCTGCTGCTCCCTTTGCCTCCCACTGATCTGTCTCTAGAAGTGAAGAAGCAATTGGAGAGACGGAACCAGAACCAGGTCCAGATGGTGTCGGTCCTGAAGGCCTGAAGCTGCAGAGCGGATCTGTGGGATTCTGCAGCATCTCTTCAACCTCAGCCCGACCCAACAGAAGGTTCTGTTGCTGTGGACGACATCCTGCCTGGTTCTGGTACCAGAGAAAAGTCACCATCAGTTATCGATGACTGTAGACCAGTTGCTATGACAACACACATCATGACGATTGTAGAGAGACTCCTGTCAGCCCACCGTGATGGAGACCAGGGCTCCATCCCTAATAAATATATCAATAATCATTTATTAGGGATGGAGCCCTGGTCTCTCACACTCACCTGAACAAGCTCATCTCAGGACCCCATGCTGTTTGCTTATCGCCATGGAGACACCATTTAACACCCATCCATCACGGGGTCAGCAGCCTAAATAAGGAGGCCCAGTCTTCCCTCTCCAGCCTCTTCCAGCTCCTCCAGGAATCCCAAGGCGTTCCCAGTCCAGCTGAGAGACATCGTCTCTCCAGCGTGTCCTGGGTCTCCCCTCCTCCTGGTGGGACGTGATCTCCTCACCAGGGAGGCGTCCAGGAGGCATCCTGACCAGATGCCCAAGCCTCAACTGGCTCCTCTCGACGTGGAGGAGCAGCAGCTCTACTCTGAGTCCCTCCTGGATGACCGAGCTTCTCTCTAAGGGAGAGCCCAGCCACCTGCGGAGGAAACCCATTTCGGCCGCTTGTATCCGTGATCTCGTTCTATTGGTTCTGACCCAAAGCTCATGACCATAGATGAGGGTGGGAACGTAGATCGACTGGTAAATCGAGAGCTTCGCTTTTTGACTCAGCTCTCTCTTCACCACGACGGACCGGTACAGCGCCCGCTTTACAGCAGACGCTGCCCCAATCCGCCTGTCGATCTCCCGCTCCCTTCTTCCCTCATTCATGAAGAAGATCCCCAGATACTTAAATTCCTCCACTTGAGGCAGGACGACCCCCCTGACGAGGAGAAGGCACTCTACCCTTTTCCGGCTCAAGACCATGGCCTCGGATTTGGAGGCACTGATCCCCATCCCGGCCGCTTCACACTCGGCCGCGAACTGCTCCAGTGAGAGCTGCAGATCACGTTCTGATGAAGCCAATAGGACCACATCATCCGCAAAAAGCAGAGATGCAAAAAGCAGAGATGCGATCCCAAGGCAACCAAAACGGATCCCCTCAACACCTCGGCTGGTCTAGAGATTCTGTCCATGAAAGTAATGAACAGAATCGGTGACAAAGGGCAGCCTTGGC
>NW_006800499.1:110044-115343 GCF_000485575.1 Poecilia formosa
TACCCCATACTCCCGGAGAACCCCCCACAGGGCCCCCTAGAGACACAGTCGAACGCCTTCTCCAAGTCCACAAAACACATGTAGACCTGTTGGGTGAACTCCCATGCCCCCTCCAAGACCCTGCTGAGGGCGTAGAGATGGTCCAGTGTTCCACGACCAGAACCAGAACCACACTGCTCTTCCTGAATCCGAGGTTCGACTATCTGATGGACCCTCCTCTCCAGGACCCCTGAATAGACCTTACCAGGGAGGCTTAAGAGTGTGACCCCTGTAATTGGAGCACACCCTCCGGTCCCCCCCTTTGAACAGGGGGATCACCACCCCAGTCTGCCAATCCAGGGGAACTGCCCCCGATGTCCATGCGATATTGCAGAGTCAACCCTACAACATCCAGAGCATTAAGGAACTCTGGGCGGATCTCATCCACCCCCGGGGCCCTGCCACCGAGGAGCTGTTTGACCACCTCGGCGACCTCGTCCCCAGAGATTGGAGAGCCCGACCCAGAGTCCCCAGGCTCAGCTTCCTCAACAGAAGGCATGTTGATGGGATTGAGGAGGTCTTCGAAGTATTCTGCCCACCGGCCCACAACGTCCCGAGTTGAGGTCAGCAGCACACCATCCCCACTATAAACAGTGTTGGTGCTGCACTGCTTCCCCCTCCTGAGACGCTGGATGGTGGACAGCTCCGCACCTCTCTTCACCCGAGTGTCCAAGACATACAGTCGCAGATCCGATGAAACGACGACAAAATCGATCATTGAACTGCGACCTAGGGTGTCCTGGTGCCAAGTGCACATATGGACACCCTTATGCTTGAACATGGTGTTCGTGATGGACAATCCATGATGAGCACAGAAGTCCAACAACAGAACACCACTCGAGTTCAGATCGGGGGGGCCGTTCCTCCCAACCACGCCCCTCCAGGTCTCACCGTCATTGCCCACGTGAGCGTTGAAGTCGCCCAGTAGTAGTCACCCCAGTAGAACAAGGGAGTCCCCAGTACCCCCTCTAAGGACTCCAAGAAGGGTGAGTAATCTGAACTGCTGTTCGGCCCGTAAGCACATACAACAGTCAGAACCCGTCCCCCGACCCGTAGGCAGAGGGAGGCTACCCTCTCATTCACTGGGGTAAACCGCAACGTACAGGCGCCAAGGTGGGGGGCAACAAGTATGCCCACTCCTGCCCGGCGCCTCTCACCGTGGGTAACTCCAGAGTGGAAGTACGTCCAGCCCCTCTCAAGGAGACCCATTTAACATGATTCAACCTGATCTGCTCTGTGAGGAACTGCAGGAGACTCAGGTGGAGCCTCAACCCTCCTGGATCCATGACACCTGATGACAGACCACAGGTAGAGACTGGAGGACCGAGCCTCTGGCTCTATTCTCTCTCCATTCCTGTTCTGTCTCTACACTTCAGGCTTCCAGAATAAGTCTGACTCCTGTCATCTACAGAAACACTCAGATTACAGAAACACTCAGATTACTCTGCAGTTGTTGGTTCATCAGAGACGACAAGACGCTGAGTACAGAGAGCTGGTGGACCGCTGAGGGTCATGGAGGGAACAGTCAAATCATCTGAAATGTGAACAAAACAAAGGAGAAGGTTGTTGGTTTCAGGAGGAACAAGGTCAAAGGTCAAACCCTATTTCCATCATTGGAGAAGAAGTGGAGGTGATGAGGAACATAAAAACCTGGATCTTCATCTGGACAAGAGAGGAAGGAACAGAGACGGAGGAAGAGAAGATCCTTCAGGGTTTGGATCTGCTGTCAGTCTGTTGGTGAGAGGAGCATCAGAACCATCAGAACCAGGAGCTAAAGAGGCTCAACAGCCTGAATGAGTAGTTTGGTTCTGACCAGAACAGAACCACGCATCTCTTTGCATGGAGATCATCATGCAAAGAAGGATTCTTCATAACATCAAGAAAATTGGGGCCAACCCTGACCATGACCATAGGCAGATATCTTGGGAAGGCATATCGGCCTTCCCAAGATATGCCTTCCCATATCTTGGGAAGGCAGAGCGTCTTTGGTCAGAGGCTTCTTCGTAATCACTGTAAGACAGACTGCTACAGGAGATCTTTCCTGCTAACAGCCATCATCATCTTCAATAATTCTCTGAATTCTGAATTAATGACCAACATTTAATTTCCCTTTCTGGTTAATCAAGTATTTTTGAATTGAATTAATAGAGACGTTGCTGTAATTTGGGACCAGCAGGACTGAAGACCAGAATATCTTGTCTGTCAGATCCTTTATGAGGCTCCAGTATCAAACTTCAGACTCTCAGAAACACGTCCGATTCAGAAAGACCAGACCATACTTAGGCCTGTCGCGATAAACGATAAATCAATTAATCGCACGGTAAATTAAACCTATCGACCTCATTGTAATTATCGGCTTTGTCGTCTCTTCCTGCCTTTTTTTCTTTCTGTTGATGACGCTGAATAAAAAGGCTCAGATCCGGTGCTCTCCACTGACCCTCCCTTCTTCATTTCCTTAGTCTAATGTCCAGTGCACATTACACGAATTGTCGCAGACTGTCGGCCTATTTTCAAACCCTGAGAGACACATTAGCCACAGATATCCTAGGTATTACGGTTCGATCAGGTTCGTCATGCCGTGTGGTTTCCAGCCACATGGGCACAAAATAACGGCTACAAGTCCAGTTAACTAATTTTAAAATCAGGCATTAATCAATGCTTTACTAGAATCTACCTGTGATGCATGTGGCTAGAGTCAGCGTAAAGTCCTGACTTAATGAAAATCATTGTAACCTATTTATGTCACGTTAACGAAGAACAGCTGAAAACATACCGGGTTTATCAGCTGCGGTAGCAATTTGGCTCCAACTCCTGTCATTTCTATATTCTTTGCACGAAATAAATTAATATTAATTTTGCTTCCACATATCATCCAATGTCGCCGTGTCAGCTGTTTGGGATTCCCCTCCGTAATTTCCCCTCAGAAAGCAGGAGGAGAATCCGGCTTTCTGATTGGCTACCTTGTAACAGTCATTATGCTGTTTGGTTCCTAGAGATGAGTAGGTATCACCACAAGGGGGCGCCTACTCCCTTTGTTGTACTATTGTACAGAAGAAGAACTAGTCTTCCTTTTTGTTGTAGAAGAGAAGATAGGTGATGATGAGGTGCAGAGCGGTAAACTAACGTTACTTTTCTCATGTATGGAGATATAATGCTTAGTACCGTGGACATCTGGCTTTCCGTGGACGAAGTTAAATAAATCGAAAGTGTGGAATACTTCAAAAGTGCGTCCTGCTGTTTTGGGTTAGAGTGGCTAACGGCCGCAGCTAGCTCCTTCTCCAACCTCTCGCCGCACCGTCACAATTGGCGCCCGAACATATTTTGGACCTTTCCCTCCTGGATACCGATTCAGCTTCGGATTAGAGGTGATTGTTTTCAAGTTCTTTGTGGATGTCTAATCCGCGAGGTGGATACAGTTTCTGAGCGGAGTACGTCGTGATCAGCGTGATTTACGTCGTGATTTGCTGGAGCCATTTATTGCCGGTGTTACGTCAATCCGCGTCGTGATGAGCTGTCCCGGTCGGATTTAATTCCTGAAAGTCTGCTGAAGTGGAAGATTTAAATGACAAGACCTCCAAATATTAACTAAATTAACTCACGATTGCTGAAGGGCTTGGTGAGTTTTGTGGGTTATTTTTTCAGTGGAGCTCAGTCATGCGGACTATTTTGTGGATTTTCACTTGTCGAACTGCGGAAGGACACGGACTGTGCTGTACAAATACCGCAGCTGTGGCAGCTGAAAGCAACACACCTCTAAGCTCGTTCGATAATCTGTCTGAGGAGATTTTATATCTGGACATTTGCTCGCCTACTGCTGATATAAAAATAAAAGCAAAACAAACTGAACATTAAAGAAAACAAACGTTTTTGTTCATAATCCACTACCATAAAAGTTAAACAAAACAAAATGGCATTTGAACCAGATTTTTCTGTTTTTGACTCTGACATGGATATTGATTCTCTTCAATCTGTACCGCCACCTCAGAGAGCTCCAGACCTCTGTCAGCAGGTACAAGAATTAAAGGATGACGTCCAGCAGCTGAGGGATGTCCTTCAAAACACATTGTCCCTGCAACAGAAAATGCTGAATCATCTAGACAGGTTTAATTCCTGTGAGTCTGGGGGACCTTCTGCACAACAGTCTCCTGCAGCTCCTGTGGCCACCTCAACACCATATGTGCCTCCTGTGAATATCCCACACCTTTATCCTGGAACTCAGAGGGACCTGCACAGCTCTTTTCTACAGACTCATTCAGCTGAGCTAACCAACACCACAAGAGTGATTGCTGCTGCACTACATCACGCCAAGCTGGAACCACCAGTATTTGCTGGGGATGGTGACGTGCAGGCAGAGGACTGGTTACAAGCTGTGTCAGCATACAAGTCCACTCTGAATTTAACTGATGTCCAGATTCTGAATGAGTTGCCCCATTTTCTAACAAAAGAGCCTAGTAAGTGGTTTAAAGCCCTTAGCTCACACATTAGCTCATGGGTACATTTCTGCCAACTTTTCAGAACAGTCTTTCTGCCCACTGACAACCAAGAAAGAATTCTCAGAGGCATACTAGACCGTGTCCAGTCAGTTGATGAACCACTCCCAACATTTGTAGCTCATATGTTGAGTGAGTTTAATAAGCTAAGTTGCCCACCACCGGAAAAAGAGCGTATTCAACTGATATGTAAACATTCCCTTGAAAAGTACAGGGTGGCGCTGTATGGCTCGCCTGTGTCTTCTGTGATGGAGTTGCTGCTCAGGGCTCATGAATTACATGCTGTGCTGGGACCTGATAGCCACCATCTTCAAAATAGACACGGGAAGCAGCAGAGGGCTGAGCTACGCTGTTATAAGTGCTCAAGTCCTGGATATACATCAAAAACGTGTCCTGCTTGTAATCAGGACCATATTCAGCAGCACGTGTCAGCTAGGTTCCAAAATGACCTCACTCCCACTGCTTCTTTGGACACACCTGAAGCTGAAACAGACAATGGAAGCTTCAGCCCACCTGTACGTGCAGCACCCCATAGGCCATCGGGAAACTTCAAGGGGGGGAGGATATTTCGTCGAGGCAATCCTCCCTCCAGACGTTAACTGAGCCTCACCTTTCTACTAATGAATTCCACATTCTTGGACATGTGGAGGACAATGATTCTACCGCTACCTGGAACACTCCATTTAAGACTAAGCGGAACATTAATGGAACCTGCATTGAGGCGACTCTGGACACAGGCGCTTCACTTTCGGCTGTACGTGCAGATCTCA
>NW_006800499.1:122213-124292 GCF_000485575.1 Poecilia formosa
ACTATGACTTGAGACGCCGCCATTCTGCCTTTGGGATTGGTGATCTGGTCCGAGTGAAGTCTCACCCAAGATCAGATGCTTTGGCTAATTTTACGGCTAAACTGGCACCGCTGTTCAAAGGACCCTACCGTGTCAGTCAGAAACTTAGCGATGTGAACTACAGACTGATTGATGTTGAAACTGGAGCTGATGCTGGAGTTTTCCATGTTGTGAACATGCAGCCTTTCCATACTTGGGACTCTGCCAGCTGCAAAAAGACTGCCGGTGCGGCTGCACAGGTGGATCACATGGACGATGATCTTGAGGACGGTTCCCCTCAGACTGATGCCATCCATGATTTCCCTCCAGGTGATGTGTTTTGTGATGTACCACATGACGTTCGCCACTCACAGACGCCTCATGGGGTCGATGAGACCAACGCTGATGAGACCGAGTTTGACCACACTTCAGATTGTGCTGGACGTTACAATCTGAGAGCCCGGCATCATCCCAGGATAACGACTGGTTGGTCCGACCATAAATGGACAAATATCTACCATACTGACAGGCTTAACAATATGTAAGGTTATGTTTGTTCAGGTTGATGAGTGCATGTAATTTTCAGTTAACTGTGTTATGTTGAAATTTTTGTAGTTACAAGACAAAATAAAAAAAAAAAAAGAATTCTGATGATTTTGGATGACAGTAATTTTGTTGTCACCCATAGTTGCATAGGAAGAATTTTGTTTGTCCCTTAACTGTTCTTTAGAGGGGTTGTGTTCATAAAACAAAAAATGAGTTTCACACTAATTGTATGTTTGCATTTTGGAACTTAAGCTGACTGTGTGTTACCATTATCCACAGATATGTATACAGGTGTGATTTGATACCTGCCCCATGTGTAACTACAGTTTTATGGCTATGTATTGCTTTGATATATTCTGTACTGGTGCCTATAGTCGTGTGCGGCTGAGGACAGCCTTTGTTTACCTGGGGGGCATATGTAACAGTCATTATGCTGTTTGGTTCCTAGAGATGAGTAGGTATCACCACAAGGGGGCGCCTACTCCCTTTGTTGTACTATTGTACAGAAGAAGAACTAGTCTTCCTTTTTGTTGTAGAAGAGAAGATAGGTGATGATGAGGTGCAGAGCGGTAAACTAACGTTACTTTTCTCATGTATGGAGATATAATGCTTAGTACCGTGGACATCTGGCTTTCCGTGGACGAAGTTAAATAAATCGAAAGTGTGGAATACTTCAAAAGTGCGTCCTGCTGTTTTGGGTTAGAGTGGCTAACGGCCGCAGCTAGCTCCTTCTCCAACCTCTCGCCGCACCGTCACAACCTGAGGCTGTCACATTCAACGTTAAGCTCCCAGTCGGGGAAAAACCCCTGATTTAGATCGGAACGGCTACGACGATCTACCGTAACACACCACACACTGCAGGATGATCGGTTAGATCGGCCAACGATCTAAGATTGTCATAAGGGGAAAACGGGCAAAAAATGGTGTAGTGTGAACCATTGCATTAAGTAGTAACCCTAACCCTATGTGCCCGTTTTTTCTATTTAAATCTAGAGATTACTGAAGGGCAATACAGACTTCATAATCTGAACTCTTTTGGTTGAATGCACTATTTATTGTTTAGTTTTTATTCAATGGAGACTGAGAATCCATTTTATTTTTGGTTGTTTTGTTTATTTAGTTTATCAGTTCCAGTGTTATGTGTTATTTTGAAAATAAGGTGTATCTATCATGAAATTGCATGTATTTTTAGTCATTTCCATTAAATCAGTGTCAAAAGGTCTTGAAGCAATATTATCGTTTATCGCAAAAATTTTTTTAGACAATTAATCGTCCAGCAAAATTTGTTATCGTGACAGGCCTAACCATACTGTCCACCAGGAGACAGACCACACCATACTGTCCATCAGGAGACAGACCAGACCATACTGTCCACCAGGAGACAGACCACACCATACTGTCCATCAGGAGACAGACCACACCACACTGTCCACCAGGAGACAGACCAGACCATACTGTCCACCAGGAGACAGACCAGACCATACTGTCCACCAGGAGACAGACCACACCATACTG
>NW_006800499.1:125077-131264 GCF_000485575.1 Poecilia formosa
ACCAGACCATACTGTCCACCAGGAGACAGACCAGACCATACTGTCCACCAGGAGACAGAGACCAGACTGTCCACCAGGAGACAGACCACACCATACTGTCCACCAGGAGACAGAGACCATACTGTCCACCAGGAGACAGACCACACCATACTGTCCACCAGGAGACAGAGACCATACTGTCCACCAGGAGACAGACCATACTGTCCACCAGGAGACATACCACACCATACTGTCCACCAGGAGACAGACCACACCATACTGTCCATCAGGAGACAGACCAGACCGTACTGTCTAACCGCATTCAACCAAAACGCAACTCTTCCGCTCTCTTCGCCCTCAGTGTTGTCTGTCAGGCTGATTACTTCTGCTTTCACTCACCTAATTTCTTTCATCATTGCTGGTAAAGAATCAGCTACAGCCGCCTGTAGAATATACCTTTGTTCTGAATTTAATGTGTTTTAATGTGTAAGTTTGGAAGTTTGTTTGTTGGAGCATAAATTTGTGCAACCTGTCAGTCCAGACTCGGTTAATTACAAATATCCAGATGTTTGAAGTACGATTTTTCAAGATATTGAATTCAAACAGTTTACAATGAAATTTCAGAAAACTTATAACTGCTAATGTTTGAATTTTTAGTTATTAAAATCTTCTGGTTAAACTATGTTTTACCGTTAAAGTTTTAATCAGGCACAGATTAGGACACCTTATTTTACGGCCCAATCTCCCGCCCTCGCAGGCTGTTGATCCTGATTGGTCAGAAGTGGTTAGAGGCGGGACTTAGACGCTGGCCTGTAAACCCACAGGTTCCGTTTTCCCTCAGATAAAGCAGCTAGTAATTATCTCGGTATTTTGGTGAAATTCCTTCAGTTTATATGAAATCACGGCCCACTTCACGGCGCGCACAGACACGGACACGCACGCGGACATGCGCAGAGCTGTGCGGGGTTCTATTTCCGGTCAGACCTGAGGAGTATAAGGGATTTTTAGTGAAGGGGCGTGTGTTAGCCACAGGAGGCTAGCTGCAGCAGCTAAATGTTTGATTCCACTGTGCTCATTAATTATTCATGAGGGCGCGGTGCTATTGGCGGAAGGACAGGAGGGGGCGGGGATTGTTTTAGAGGCGAAAGCTGTTTGGTTAAATTTTCATAAACAAGAGGAAGAGGAGGAGACACGGTGAGTTTGATCATCGTCTTCATCAGGCAGGTCTGCTGAGGTTCTGTCTCAGTTCAGTCCGGTTGTAGTGACTGGGTCTGAGGTTCTGGAGCTGGATCCAGATCTAACTAAACTTTGATAACTCCCGTCAGGAGATCTGCCATCTTCTCCATCTGCAGGCAGATTCAGGATCATTAAAACACGGAGAGTTAGGAGGAACTCTGAGTTTAATTATTATATTTATTCCATATTAATATGAGGCTCATGAACCTCAGATTTAACATTATTTTAGACAAACTGATCCGTTGCATACAGAGATGCCCAGAATGTTTCACATGTAAATGTGACCTGGAGAGGTCAGAGGTCACTCCTCCTGCAGCTCAGGGAGGAGAAGAGTCAGTGGAGGGCATGGAAACTTCAGTCTGCTGGAAAGAGATATGGGGAAAATAAATGAGAAATGATTAACTTATGACAAGATTAATTAATTTTTCTTTAAATACTTAGAAGAATATCATCATTAATGTTACAGGAGATACCAGAATAGTTTCCCAGTATTAAAATCTAAACAGTTTTTGCCTGGCATCTGATATTTCCTTATCTAAACTGTAGTTCAGGCAACATTCATGTTTAACTTCCTCAGAGGATTTAAACACAGTAGTTATCGCTATGGCAACCAGATATGGCCCAGCTGTTTGTTAGCTTGTCTCTGATTGGCTGTGCCACTGACTCCGCTCCCTCTCTCTGCAGATCTCTGATTGGCTGAGCCCTCTTCAGGATGTCTCTGGAAAAAGACCCGGTCAGACTAAACCCCGCCTTCCCTCCCCCTGTCAGCCTATCAGAGCAGCTGGATAAGCCCCACCCTCCCACCCATCCTAAAAATGGCCACCAGCTCCTCCTGCCCCCCCCTCCTCCTCCTGCAGCCAATCAGAGGATCGGGAAGAGGCGATTCTCTGTGGGCGTGGGCTTTAAAGGCGTGGCCAAACGCCGTCGCCGTGCCAACAGCGAGAGCCAGGCAGAGCCGGTGCTGCCGAGTCACTTCCTGTTGGGAGGGAACATCTTTGACCCGCTGAACCTGAACTCCCTGCTGGACGAGGAGGTCAACAGGTGGGGGAGGGGCAGCGGGGCAGTTTCAGGAGGTTCTAGTAGAGCAGGAGGCGATGGAGAACTAGGGTCTAATCAAAGTCCAGGGAGAGAATGTCCACAAGGTTCTAACCCTGAGTTTCTGTTAGCCTAGCTTAAATTAGCCTAGCCTAGCTTAGCATGGCTAGTGCTAGCTCAACAGACTGATGTTTCCATTGGCTGTCTGAACAAAGGTCAAAGGTTAACAAGCAGAACTTTGACCTAATGGCAGCTGATCATCTGGACCAGAACGCAGGTCTCTGGGTCCATCAGTAGAACTTATCCAGGCTCCATGACCGGGTCAAGCAGAACCGGCCCAAACTTTGCTGCCTCATGGGGGCTATGAAGAACCGGACGGGTTCTGGTTGGTTCTGATCGTTTGGGTTCCACCAGAGAATCCGATCGGTTCTGAGTTCAGGTTCTAGAAGGAAAAGATGCTTTCAGGAGCATCAAGGAAAGATCAGCTGCTGGTGGTTCTGGTTCTGGACCTGGTGGTTCTGGTTCTGGACCTGGTGGTTCTGGTCGACCATCATTAGTTCAGTCCCGTTGATGTCTCGTGGACAGCTCAGTGTTCTCCCTCCCCCCCTCAGGGCGACCAATCAGGAGACGCCGCGCTGCTCCCCCCTGCCGTCCCGCAGCAGAGACGCCGTGGAGATCCTGGTCCCCCGTGACGTCACCGACCCCCTGAACCTGAGGGGGGAGGACGGGGACGCTGCCGCCGTCCTGCTGTCCCCGCTGAAGTCCCGGAGGAGACACCGCTACCGACAGCATGGGGGCGGAGGGGAGAAGGAGGAGACGCCCGCCAGGCTGTTCCCGCCCTCAGCTGGACCCTCAGGTAACACCTGCTGCAGTTCCTCTGGGCTCCACTGAGGGCGCTGTCCTCTGGAGACGCTGTCCTCTGGAGACGCTGTCCTCTGGGGACGCTGTCCTCTAACGTGTCTCTCTTCCAGTTCCTGCGTCTCCTCTGTCCTGTGAGCTCAACACCTCCATCACCTGCCGGGACGATGTAGCTCCGCCCCCCATTCTGCCACGCAGACACACCCACCCCCCGCCTGGGAGCCGCCATCGCCGCACCGCCTCCACCAGGTCGGCTGACGGAAGCGTTACCGTGGAAACCACAAAGCTGCCAGCCAAGTTCCAGACGCCACTGGTGGGAGGGGCTAAAGCCAGCAGGTGGGTGTGGTGTAGAGCTGCGTTCTGATTGGTCAGTCTGTACAGACCTGCGTTCTGATTGGTCCGTGGGGTCATGTGACCTCCCTGTCTCCCCCTGCAGGTGTGGAGGTCCTGGCCTTGGCTCCGCCCCCACCTCAGAGAGGAAAAAGAACCACCAGCGCTATCAGCATGGGAACCACTGCCGTTACTATGGCTACCACGGTTTCTACGGCGACAGTCACGAGGGACGGGTGGGGGCGGAGCCTGACCCGCGGCTCCGCCTCCTAGAAGCCGAATGGTTCAGAGACCGGACGGTTCTAGACGTGGGCTGCGGCGCCGGTCACATGACCCTGGCCATCGCCAGGAGGTTTAACCCCGCCCACATCCTGGGGGTGGAGCTAGACGGGCGGCTGGTCCACGCTGCCAGGCAGAACGTCCGTCACTTCCTGTCACATGACCTGGTGGCAGCACACAGACAGGAAGTGATGCGGGCGGCGCCCCTCCTCCCCGTCTCCTTCAGGGTCAGTCGGGGTCCTCTCTCGGCTCCGCCCCTTCTGCCGCCATCATCATCCTCCTCCAGGTTCCCAGACAACGTCACCTTCATCCAGGTGAGTCTGTAGGCGTCCTCCGTACTGCCCGATGGAAAATACTGCCTGTTTACCTGTGGAGCATGTTGGTCCCACCTGTACTCCGTTAACATCCATGGTAACCTGTCCGACTCCGCCCACAGGGCGACTACGTGTCTGAGGGGGAGGCGTGGCCTGGGCGGGGCCAGTATGACGTCATCCTGGCTCTGGGCGTCACCAAGTGGGTGCAGCTGCAGTCGGGTGACCGGGGCGTGGTCCGGCTGTTCAGACGGGCCTATCAGAGCCTGGCGCCGGGCGGAACGCTGATCCTGGAGCCGCAGCCCTGGAGCGGCTACGCCCGCAGCAACAGGGTGAGGAGGGGGGAGACACCTGGTTCTGATGGGTCCAGAGGTTCTGACCTGGTTCTGATGGGTCCAGAGGTTCTGACCTGGTTCTGTTTGATCCCAGGACTCGATGCTGCGTCACTTCAGAACTCTGAGGCTCCGACCAGAACTATTCACCTCCCTGCTCACCGACACCATCGGCTTCATCTCCTACAGACCGCTCACACACACAGGTAACACACACACATCCAGCCAGCTGCTAGCTCCCCTGCAGTCTATACAGGTTGATCATCATTCTCGTTGATAATAAGTTATCATATTCATTCTATAACATGAGTGTCTCTGCGTTCCCTCTTTGGTTCCTCGCTACGGCTACATTAGCGTTGGCGTTAGCACAGCAGGCCTGAAGTCTCACTTACAATTCCTGGCTGAAATCTGGTTTTGTTTCTGGTCGTTCGTGATAAAAAACCCCAACTGCAAAGCTGAAGATGGCCGCCGCAGCGCTCTGTTTGCAGCAGTAAAGATGGCCGCCGCAGCGCTCTGTTTGCAGCAGTAAAGATGGCTGCCATCTCTGGATGGATTGTAAAGTTGTTGAGAGCGACAGCATGATCAGCAGGAAGCTGATTAACAGAAAACTAACAGCTAATAGCAGCAGCCTTTAGTGGAGTGCTGACTGCAGCCTCTGACCCGGTTCTGTTTGGATGTTGGACCAGGAGTGGTTGGTTGGGATGTGATGCGTTCACTGACTCAGACTGTTTTCATCCCTTTATTATTTTCAGGTGTTCATTTAGAGTCTTTCTTCTTCTGTTGCTGAATTCTGACACTTGTTGGATAAAATGTGACGTTCTGCCTCCAGACGTTTTGAGAAATATCGGATTTAGTTCCACATCTGGAAGAGGAACAGATCGGATTTATTGTTGGAAAGATCGGAATCGGCCGATCTGCGGAGGAAAAGTCGTATTTGGTTCAGATTCTCCTGCTGTGAACGTTAAACACTTCCTGTCAGACCAGCAGCAGCTGTATGTAAACTAATGACCCGTCGTTACCCAGCATGCAGCCAGAGTGAATATTGTGACATCACAGCATCTGAACAGTGAACCTCCTCTGATTGGTCGAGTCGCTCATGTGACCTCACCTGTTTCCTACCTGTTTCCAGGTAACCAGAGACCCATCTACCTGTTCCACAAGGGCTCCACCCACAGGAAGTGACATCACTGATGGATCTGCTTGGACAGCAGAGCCTCAGGAGGAAGTGATGTCAGACTGCACTGAGCATGCTCAGTGGGACCTTTTGGAGCGGTCAGGTGACCTCACTGTAATTGAATGTCAACAACAGACAGGAAGTGACTGATCTTTTCAAAATAAAACCTGATTCTTCTTGGTCTTTTTCATAATAAAGTGAGTTGAGCTGCTGCTGTGTTGGTTCTGGTTCTGATCCGGTAGTTTGGGTCACACATTAAATAAAACCAGGAGATAAAATGTGTCCGACCCGGTTCAGTGGTTCTGAGTGAGTCAGATGAATACATGACTAGTGGCTCTGCAGGAGGAAATGAGGTCCGGTCCGGATGAGGAGTCCACGGCGCCCCCTGGTGGACGCTGATGGACGAACAGCAGTAGGATGGACAGAAGGTAAGACACTAAACCATGTCCAGGTGTGTCCTCAGCTAACACCATGTAGCTAACAGCGTATGGCTAACAGAATGTTGGTAACAGCATGTAGCTAACGGAAGGTAGCTAGCAGCATGTGGCTAAAATCAGGTAGCTAACAGCATGTAGCTAACAGCGTGTGCAGCATGTGGCTAACATCAGGTAGCTGACAGCATGTAGCTAACAGCGTGTGCAGCATGTGGCTAA
>NW_006800499.1:131786-137841 GCF_000485575.1 Poecilia formosa
ATGCAGGTGGCTAACAGCATGTAGCTAACAGCGTGTGCAGCATGTGGCTAACATGCAGGTGGCTAACAGCATGTAGCTAACAGCGTGTGCAGCATGTGGCTAACATGCAGGTGGCTAACAGCATGTAGCTAACAGCGTGTGCAGCATGTGGCTAACATGCAGGTGGCTAACAGCATGTAGCTAACAGCGTGTGCAGCAGGTCGTGTATGTGAGTCAGGGACAATCAGCCCAGAACAACATTCAGCATTAATCTGTTATCCATCTACAGAAACTCTTTAATGAGTTACATTTTATTTCTGTTATGGATCAATTATTCTGGAACTGATTCTATTAGATTGGACCTGATTGGGTCTGCAGCCTGATCAGAACCGATCGGCTGCAGACTGATTTTCTTCAGTTCGGTTCCTTCAAACCAGCCTGATCCTCTGGCGCCCTCTGGTGGAGACGGAGCAAGACAGCAGGATGGTTCTCCTCTGGGTCGGCCCGGTTCTGATCCGGTTGTTGCTGGGAGCTGGTTCTGACCCGAAGCAGAGAGCAGACTTTACATCCAGCACCAGAACCTCCCGGTCCAAACAGAATTTGAGGACAGAGATGGAACCAGGTCCACCGGGTCGGGTCCTGGTTCTGTCTGCTGTTAGGACATTCTGGACTCCAAAGGTTCTGATCCACTGAGTTCCTGCAGAACTGACCTGATTGGACCATGTTCTGTTCAGAACCTGTCCGGTTCAGTGGACCAGAACCATGCAGTCAGTTCCGCTCTGGTCCACATGGGGGCGCTGTGTGTGACCTCTGACCTCTTTATGCAGATAAAACAGGAACTTTGATGGATGTAAATATTTTTATTAAATCATCAGATTATTGATTATTGATCATCTAACATGAGCTTCAGTAACAGCAGCTCAATCAACTACAAGGTTATTATAAAGGTGAACAGCAGGGGGCGTGGTCTCTGCTACAGGGCCAGCTCTAGCCCCGCCTCATCACCATGGAAACCAGGAAGGTGAAAGGTCGTTCCATCTGCCCCCTCCAGGCTGTCGTCTGTCAGAGAATGAAGGTCGTTCTTCTCATCTTCCTCGGCTTCACTGGCGTCTCCACCTGTTGATAGCAGCGTAGCTCCGCCCACTGGGCCCAAGGACACGCCCACTTTCTGGCTGCTCAGATGGAGGAGTGACGTCTGCAGCATCACCTGGGGGGAGACAAGATGGTGGGCGGAGTCAGAACGGGGTGGAGGATGGGCGGGGTTATAGATGGGGTGGAAACATGCGGGGTTAAAGGTCAATGCTGAGTTGCAGTTTGACAGCAGACGTCGCCTCGTTAGAGAGCTGCATTCTGATTGGCTGATGAGGCTGAGAGAAGCCAGGTTGATAAAACACCTGATCTTGTCCTCTGTCCGTCAGACTGGTGGTGCTGGTGTTACTGGGAGGCAGCAGCAGCTCTGAGCTCTGACACACACACACACACACACACACACACAGCCGGGTCAGCTGACCTTTCTACAGGAAGTGATCTCTAAGTGAAGACGCCTCACCTCCTCTGAGTCCACCTGCTCCACCGCCTGCAGGAAGTGACATCATCAGATCAGAGGCAGACAGACAGGATGTCACACAACAGATTTATGTCCTCTGAGGACAGCAGGACGTCCAACAGGGAGCGGACCGACAAGGCTGTAAATCCCACCTCATTATTGGGGAGGGGGGGGTCGGCAAGGTTAAAGTTAAATGTGACATAAAATGACCAAAAATAACTAGTAAGTAGCAATAAATAACCAAAGTGTTTTTCTCAGTAAACAACCTGCTGAGACCCAAAGAGTCAAATTAAAACTCAAATGTTTAGATCTGAGTTTGGTTCAGAGTCACTGATCTAATCTCTGCTACAAAAACCTAAGGTTCTAAATAAAAACAAGTTTTAATAAGTAACTCCACTTAATAAAATTACTCGTAAATATTGATTTATTGCAGTGGCTCTCAATACAAGTCATGTGTTACTGAAATTATAACAAGTTACTTTAAACTTTTGTTTCTTTTTTCATGTCCTGGATGGCTGAGAACCCAAATATGTAGTAAATTAATATCTTGAAGAATCATAACTTAAACTTAAGGCTCAGTTTTCTAGAAAAATATTCTAAAGGCTGTACGTGGAAGATGATAAGAAATAAAGACAAACTTTATTGTTTTACTGCCAGCTGCAGTCGCCCCTCTGCTGTCGGCTCCCATACTGAGCTGTTAGCTAATGCTAACGCTTAGCCGCTAAAGTTTCAAACTCTTATTAAAGTAAAACAGAGACAAATAAAACTGAAATATTGTCTGCCTTCGACAGAAAAAGGAGCTTAGTCTATGAAAGCAATGTAGCAGTTTAGCTAGTTTTGATTTCCAAAATTCGGGGGGTGGGGGGGATTTACGCCCATGGGATCCGGTGTGTGTGTGTGTGTGTGTGTGTGTGTGTGTGTGTGTGTGTTACCGTGTCGTCCAGCTGCTGTCGGTCCTTCAACAGTTGAAACGTCTGTGAAAACAGTCATTAATTTACTGTTAGTAGTGAAGCATCTCCCTCGTCGTAGATCTTTGATCCTCTTCCTGTTTCTCTAACTTGTCATGTATAGCTGCTGCTGAGCATTATGGGTAATGTAGTTGCATGTCGGATTGATGTAACTCAGGACTGGTTCTGGTTCTTACCATGGACCTCTGGCTGGACTCTGAGAAGTCTGATGATGAAGAGGAGGAGGATGAAGAGGAGGACGATGTCCTCTGCTGAGGGACAGACGGGGCGGCGGTGACCTGGAGACAGAACCCAGCAGCACTGTGATGGGTCGCCTGGTTCTGGTTCTGGACTGAATCGGGTCAGCTAACGGTTCTGGTGACTCCGCTGGTCTTCAGGGGACAGACATGAAAGACATGAAGTCACCACCCCAAGGTGGACCTGGTTCTCCTGGTTACCATGGGAACCAGGGAGCAGAACTGCTGGTTCTGACTCTCCATGTTTAATCAGTGATCCGTAGAACATGTGGAGATGGACCACCAGAACCACCAGAACCACAGTGGAACCTCTCAGTCTGACAGGATGTCCTCAGGTCCGTCCCCTCTAAGGTCCGGTTGTCTAAGGTTCTGGTCAGTCCGGTTCTCTCCTCTCATAATCCTGAAGCCTTTCCGTCCTGTTGGACTCTTTTGGGTCTTAAAGCTCCACATCTGGACCAGAACCAGAGTCCGGTTCCCATCAGAACCTTCTGTCTAAAGCCTTACCGCAGTTTGGGCCACTTGCTGCTGCAGAACCATCAGAACCAGGTCTCCATGTTTCCCAGGAAGCTGTTCGAAGACAAACACGGGTCACTGATCCGGTTCGGTTCTGATAGAACCCATCATCAGGTCCAATCTTACAGGAGCAGCCTGGTTCTGATCCAGCAGGCTGAGGAGGATCAAACACGTCCACATGCTGGTCCGATCCGGCAGCGGCTGGTCCAAGATCAGGGACGGGTCCAGGTTCTGGATGGGTTCTGACTGGGTCTTCTGGTTCTGGATGGGTTCTGACTGGGTCTTCTGGTTCCGGATGGGTTCTGACTGGGTCTTCTGGTTCTGGATGGGTTCTGACCGGGTCTCCTGGTTCTGGTCTCTTATTGTCCTGAACAGGAAGTGGGCTGTGGTCATGTGACCCGCGGTTCCGCCCCCCTCCTCCAGCCCATCGACCTCAATAACAGGCTGATTTACGGCCCGGTTCTGGTTCTGGTGTTGCTTCATGTCTGAGGGGAACCGCAGGAAGCCCTGTCATCAGAACATTCCTGGGATTACTCCAGAACCGCCTCCATTCCTGGTCAGAACTTTGTCCTAAGCTACATGCTCACACAGGGCCCGGTTCTGCTGGAGGAGGAGCGGAACCTCCCATCAGAACCTGGACTGGTTCTGGTAGGAGACAGACCCAGTGACCCGGTGACATGATCGATATATTTGATAGAATAGAGCCACCCCTGTTCTGACCTTCCTTGGTTCTGTTAGGCCCACAACCAGAACCAGAACCTGTGGAGCGCACCGATCCCAGCTGATCAGAACCAGCTGCAGGATGTGACCCGGTTCTGATGAACTGGGCTCAGACAGCTGGAGGTTCTGTAGGATTCTCCTGAGCAGCTTTTGGACCAGGCCAAGAGGTTCTGATCAACTGTTCATGGTTATCCTTCATAATTGGACCCAGGAGTATCAGAACCAGAACCATTCATGTGGAGGATCCGCGTTCTGAGGCCCGGTCAGAGATCGGACCAGAACCAGCCGCTGTTTGGGTCAGAGTTCTGTTCTGGCATTGGGTCGGATTATCCTGCCGACCCAAACAGCAGCGGAACATCTGGAGGCGCCGACCCGGTCTGAAGGTTCTGGACCAGAACCAGCAGCTCAGAGGAACCAGAACCTCTGGGCCAGAGGAGGTTCTGCCGGGCCTCATCTGGACCAGGAGATTACCGAGTTAGTCCAGAGCTGACCTTTGACCTGTGACATCATCACCAGTAGCCTTTCTGCAGCCGGACCGGACCAGAACAGGATAGATCCAGTCCATCCATCAGAACCAGAACCAGGAGGATTGGTCCGGACCTCATCTCCAGAACCAAGAACTGCTCCAGATGTTAAAGGTTCTGTTGGGTCAGAACTGCCGATCAGCAGGAGACGTTCTACCAGAACAAAGAACTTTAATCGGTTCTGCTCAGCCCATTTGGACTCTGACCCGGTTCTGCTCAGACTGGACCTCTGAGGTTCTGAAGCATCAACAGTTAACGGGTCAAGAACCACAGAACCAACTGGACCGGTCCAACGTCACTTTATTAAACACAGAACAACTCAATAAATACAGCAATCCTGACCCGGTTCTGCTGACCCGGTTCAGCTCCATCCAGTGTTCTGGTCCAGATCCAGACTGTTCTGACCTTGGAGTGACTCTGGTTCTGAAGAACTGAGGGAAGCGGGTCAGGAGTCGGGTCAGAACCAGAACCGGTCAGGCGGCCCGTGGGCTGTAGTACGGCAGGGTGAGAAGCGGGTCAGAACCAGGACCAGAACCAGAACCGGTCAGGCGGCCCGCGGGCTGTAGTACGGCAGGGAGCGGATGAAGGAGTCCAGTCTGGTTCCGAACAGCTCGCTGTCCAGAGGCTGGCAGGACGGAACCAGAGGGTTCTTCACCACCAGGTCCACATAGAGCTGCAACACAGACGGGTCGGTCAGAACCTGGAACTGGACCAGAACCAGAACCGTTCTGGACCTGCCATCAGAACTGGAGATGAACTGATCTGATATCTGCTTTGGTTCCAACATAGAAAAACATTTCTAGATCAGGAATCTGTGACAGTGAGCTGATCCATGAGGCTGATCTACGTAGTCTAGTTCTATGCTCTGTGCTGATGTTGATTAATTGATACAGATATATGCCCTATTATATATTTGTGCACTTATCCAAACTTTAATGAGATGAATTTAAGAATCATGAAACATTAAATTTTACTTTATTTTGAAAAGCCGATACCATTGATGCGTTTCCTTTCCTAACAGCGCCTCCTGCTGTCAGATGGTGAGGAGGGAAAACCCAGAGCTGATTATCCTACCGGTCTTTATCGGCCATTCACAGCTTTATGTTGGTTTTGATCAATAAGTTTGAAGTTAGCACATGGCTCATTAGCCTGATCACATGACTCAGGCCACATGCTAACAGGTGAACGTTAGCGGTGATGTCATCCACATGGAGAAACCAGAGGAAAATAAACAAGGCAGGACTGAATTCATGTCTGAAGGAACATTTCAGTTTCTCAGGATGAGCTGCTGAACTTTTGTTGTTTCAGATCATGATTATGATCCACAGCATGCTAACGGAGTTACTCTGCTAACCGAGTTACTCTCCTAACGGGGCTACTCTGCTAACGGGGCTACTCTGCTAACGGAGTTATTTTGCTAACGGAGTTATTCTGCTAACGGAGTTACTCTGCTAACGGAGCTACTCTGCTAACGGAGCTACTCTGCTAACGGAGTTACTCTGCTAACAGAGCTGCTCTGCTAACGGAGCTGCTCTGCTAACGGAGCTGCTCTGCTAACGGAGCTGCTCT
>NW_006800499.1:159865-167771 GCF_000485575.1 Poecilia formosa
CTGGTGTTTCCTGATGTCCTCAGAGCTGTCATCTCTTTAGACATGCTCTTATTTTGAAAGGTATCTGTCTTCCTGTGCTCAGGGAGGGAAGATCCCCATCAGGTGGACGGCTCCTGAAGCCATCGCCTACAGGTGAGCAGCGGTACTGCAGCCGCCGGCCATCGTTCTGGTTGCTATGGAGACAGTAATGGGTCTCTGCTCACAGGAAGTTCACCTCGGCCAGCGACGTCTGGAGCTACGGCATCGTCATGTGGGAAGTGATGTCATACGGAGAGCGGCCATATTGGGACATGAGCAACCAGGATGTAAGAACCACCAGATAACGAACCAGAACAGATCACTGACCCGACCCGGTATGACCCGTTCTGACCCGTGTTCTGACCAGGTGATCAACGCCATCGAGCAGGACTACCGTCTGCCGCCGCCGCCAGACTGCCCCGCCTCGCTCCACAGCCTGATGCTGGACTGCTGGCAGACGGACCGGGCCAACCGGCCCAGGTTCTGCCACATCGTGTCCGGGCTGGACCGGCTGATCCGGAACCCCGCCTCCCTGAAGGCCACGCCCCCAGAGCTGCCCAGGTGAGGCCCGGAGGTCAGGGAGGGGTCAGAGGTCACAGAGGGCCGTGACGGTTACAGCAGCAGGTCCAGAACCGGTACCAGTAAGACCCCAGTAAGACCCCAGTTAACCCGGTCCCTGGCTGGTTCTGAGTCCGGACCCAGAGACTGCGCCGACCAGTCAACAGGTCTAAAGGAAGGTTCTGGCCCGGTTCTGATCCAGCTCATGATTCTCTGTCCTCTGGTCAGAACTGTGACCCAGATCCTGGACCAGAACCTTGGACTGGACCAGAACCATGGACTGAACCAAAACCTTGGACTGGACCAGACCTATAGACTGGACCAGAACCTTGAACTGGACCAGAACCTTGAACTGGACCAGAACCATGGACTGGACCAGTACCATGGACTGGACCAGAATCATGGACTGAACCAGAACCTTGAACTGGACCAGAACCATGGACTGGACCAGTACCATGGACTGGACCAGAACCATGGACTGGACCAGAACCTTGGACTGGACTAGAACCTTGGACTGGACCAGAACCTTGGACTGGACCAGAACCTTGAACTGGACTAGAACCTTGGACTGGACCAGAACCGGCTGACTAACCTGTCCCTGTGTCCCAGTCCCTCCCAGCCCCTGTTGGACCAGCGCGTCCCTCCGCCGCCGTCGGCCTGCGGTTCTGTGTCCGAGTGGCTCCGGGCCATCAAGATGGAGCGGTACCAGCAGAACTTCGTCCAGGCCGGGCTGACCAGCCTGGACGTGGTGTCGCAGCTCAACACAGAGTAAGGTTCTGGCGGGTTCTGGCGGGCCCAGCCTGAATCAGCCTGGCAGTCGGTGCTCAGGGCTCATGGTTCTCCCTCTCCTCTCCGTTTCCATAGCGACCTGCTCAGAGTGGGCGTCACCCTCGCCGGCCACCAGAAGAAGATCCTCTCCTCCATCCAGACGCTCAGGATTCACAAGGCCACGCCCACTCTGCTCTACTGACCAATCACAGCGCAGCCACCATCAGCTCAGCTCCGGCGGCGCCGACTGGACCTGGAGCCCAAAGTTCTGACCCGATACAAACCGTCCAGACATCCCAGCGGCACTGCTAGACTCCGCCCTCCTGCCTGTTCTAGCCAGTCACAGATCTTCTGTTGCCTTATTGATTAACTCTCAGGACTATTGCCAGCCAATCAGCTCCTCAGGAAAACTGGGATCGACCAATCAGCAGCCAGCAGAGCCATGATACAGAATATCTGCTTCTCTGATTGGACGCTGAGAGGATCTATCCTTCCAGTAAGGAACCTCAGAGCTTAAGCCCCGCCCTCTGCCTGGGAGAAGGGTTCTGATTGGTTCTGAAGAGGACGGGAACTTTGGACCCGGATAGTAAAACCCAGAACTGCTTCAGAACCAGACAGTGGTCCAAACAGCAGGAAGCCACGGAACCAGGAAATACATCAGAGTGAGACCTCTTCACCGTGGATCTCTGTCAGGAAGGTTCTGGAGGGCATCTGGACCTGCAGCCCGGTTCTGGACCACAATAATAATCATGAATAATCCGTCATTCACGACCAGAACCTCTGGACCAGCTCTGTCTGGGTTTCTGTGGTTCTGGAAAGTTTTGGATCTCATGAACAGAACAAGCAGCTGATTGGACTCTCAGATGGTTCTGATGGGTCCAGATGCTTCTAAATGACTGTCATCCCTCAGAACTGTTGTGGAGGTTCTGACCCAAGCCCAGTCCAACCGTTTGGACCAGAACCAGATGTTTTTAACAGAACCTTGTAGCAGAATTTGAATGTTTTTTATGATCCCAGAGAAACTGGACCTGCTGCAGGTTCCAGAACCAGCTGGACTCCTGCTTTGATACCGACCCACATGTATGTTTTACAAGAAAATAAAAGATGGAAAATGGTTCTGATGGTTCTGGTGGTTTTTTGTTGTGGTTCTGAGGAAGCTAGTAGAACCGGCCCAGCTTCTTCCAACAGAACTGCCTGGTTCTGAAGCTTTTCCTGTTTCAGGTCCATTATTATCATCAGAGAAAATCTGATTTTATTCTGAACTTTAAGATTTTTATCAAATTAATTTTTATTGAATTAATGGCTCTTGTTTCGGTTCCACCTTAAATTAACAGGTTGGTTCAGGTTCCACCTTAAATTAACAGGTTGGTTCAGGTTCCACCTTAAATTAACGGGTCGGTTCTGGATCCACCTTACACTGCGAAAATCTAGATGTTATGAAATGTGGGGACGTTTTTGGTCGCCATGGTGATAAACCGCTGATGGCGACAATCAAGAAGAACTCAGACTCCTGATAGCAGGTAAGCTACGTGGTTCATTAGCATTAGCTGCCATTAGCATTAGCTGCTGTGCTCTGCTTGCCTTCCTGTTTTCTGTTGATAATCACCTATAAATACTGCTCTGGTTAGCATGATGCTAATGCCGCTCTGGTTAGCATGATGCTAATGCTCTGGATGCTAATGTTTCTGAAGTTGTTTCTGGTTCTGTTCCTTCATTTTGTTTTTGTTTCTGATCTTTTCGTTGGTTTTCTGTTTTCTGTCTCAGACTTTGGTTCTGATCTGATAAATTTACGTCTCACAGATTTTAACTTCCTGTTTGTTTAGAGTTTATTTTCCTCAGTGACTCGGAAAATATTTAACGGGTCGCGTTCAGGTTCCACCTTACGCGACCCGTAAGGTTCCACCCGTAACAGCTGATCAATAACAGATCAGCTGTTACTGATTTAATGATTTATTAAATTTAATCTTCATGTTTTAGCTAGTTTAACCCTTCGTGTTCCTGCTAATCTCTCTGGTTTCCTGCAGAGCCGCTGTTGGACCTCAGGCAGCAGAACCAGGAACCATCTGGGTCAGAACCGCTCTGTGGGTCCAACAGCCGGTCCACTTCAGCCGCCACCAACACTCCCTGACATGCAGGGGTCAGAGGTGAGAGGGGTTACCGTGGTAACCAGAGTCTGAGCAAACATCCAGAGTGCTCAGCTTCTCTACAGGACTGGAGCGGGCCGGTTCTACAGAACCTACAGCTGGTTCTGGTTCCTCCTCCAGCCTCGGTTCTGTCTGACCGGATCCTCCTGCCTTCAGATGAGGCAGGAGAAGAACCGGGTCGGGCTCAAGCTAACTGGACCGGACTGGGTCTCCTCAGAACCTCCAGAACAGCCTCCTCCACTGAGCCGGTAAAACCTCATCATGACCCGACCCGGCCCGCAAATACCAGAACCAAAACCTGCTGCTCTGTTCTGAACACACAAACCGGGCCACATGTGGGTCAGACCAGAACCTGCAGTCGGGATTCAGGCTCTGGATCAGAACCAGAGGCTCAGCAGAACCCAGGAGAACCTTCTGACTCTGGAGCTCCAGTCCAGTTCAGTTTGGTTCGGTCCAGTCTGGTCCGGTTCCATCTGAACCATGTTTCACTTTAATGAGGCCAGAAGGAAGAGAAACTGAGGAAAACAGGAGGATGGAGTTACAGCTGGGGAGGGTGTGTGTGTGTGTGTGTGTTTCTCTCTCTGTGTGTGTTTCTCTCTCTCTCTGTGTTTCTGTATCACAGGAGAAGCTGCTGTGTGTCGTGTCGTTCTTACAGGAGCAGCAGGTGATCAGAGTTTATTCTTCATCAGAACCAGAAACTCTCTGCTACTGGATCAGAGGACCAGCCTGATGCTGCAGCATCACTAACTGCATGGAGATGTTCCTGTAGTTTCAAACTCTGAGGAGGAAGAGGATGATGTTCCTGAAGGTGCAGCAGCCTGGTGAAGAGCAGCAAAGGATGATGGGTGATAGAGATTTTTGGTATTATCATTTTGTTATTACTTTAGTTTATATTCAGTCTAATGTTAATCAGTATTATTGTGATTTTTAGTTTAAAGTGTTCTCTTGCTTATGTGTGTATAAACTGACCTGGAGGTTACGACTCTCTGTTTCATCTTCATGTGAAACAGTTAACTCTGTGTTTCTCAGACCTTAACAACCAGAATACCTCCTAACTTAAGATGTTAATCTACTTCTTTATTGACAGTTTGACCTAGAGATGAACTGGGCTCAGACCGTAGATCAGATATCACACCTGGCTGGTTTGTTTAGGTTAGAAGTTTTACGACCTTTGTTGTTCTTCCTGACTGCCCCTTTTGGCTGTTCTGCTTTGACAATAAAACAGGGGCTCACGCGGAAGCAGACCAGAACTCTCTGTGAACGGCCTGGAGAGGTCATGGCGAAGAGTTCTCCTTTTGCAAAAGCCTTGCTTTAAAATTCATATATGTTGTCTGTGGTCTTTTATATAGGTTCGAGAAAAAAGTACCTATCAATGGGAAATGGAGATAAAATGCTGTGGCCTTCCACTCATCAGAGGCTCTGCAGGGATTTTATTCTGTCTGAACTCAGTGAGGATCCATCCAGGACCAGATGATTCCTCTTTGCCAGAATCAGCAGCTCTTGACTGCATTGGCGTCTCTCCATGAAGACTTCCTGCAGCTGATCCTGATACAGGAAGTTATCAGTAGAACCAGGAGCTGCTTCTTTCCTCAGAGATCGTCTGCAGCCCGTTGGACCTGCAGGCTGGAAATGAGATCCAACCCTCTCAGCTGACGGTCCAGATGGTTCTGGTTCTGGTCCAGAGTGAGCTGCCAGAGACCAGAACACTGTAAGGATGTTTCTGCAGAAAGAAATGGTCAGAAGTGATGGGAGTTCTTTTGGACACTAACTTAACCGGATAACATTCTCACCAGAACCAGAAGCAGCTTCTGGTTCTGGTTCTGGTTCTGGTGGAGGTTTCTCCCTGTTAAAGTTCAGTTTGTTGATCATTACATGTTTTCCTGATCCAGTTTTATTTTATGAAACTTAAACACCTGATGGTTCAGCCAATCAGAATCCTTCTTCTAATTAAACTGATTTTTTTCATTTGTGATCTTTAATTTCTCAACTGGAACATTTCAGTCGTGTTTTAGAGCTGGTGGCGCCACCTCTGGACGGAAACGGTATTACAGAAACAACCCAGAAGAAGCAGGAACTGAAATAAGGTCCAGAGAAACTTTCCTTCCTTCTCTGGTTTATTATGAAATGAAATAAAGTTATTTAATCCTCAGACTGAACAGAAACACAGTTTGTCAAATTTACACAGATTTTTGGTTCAATTCAGGAAAAATTACACAAGAAAAACAAAATACAGGTTTTAAATGTTTAATTTAGATTTATTATTATTATTTGAAGAAAAAGCAGAAACGTTTTTGATCCAGAGGTCCTGGACAGAACCGAGATCCAGAAAGGATCAAAGTATTGATCAGCAGCCTCCTGATCGGCACCAATATCAGAAACATTGATGAAAATCTGCCGACTCTGAAGCTCATTAATAACTTCATGATGATTCATGGTTTCATGTCTGGAGGTGAAATGTTCTGGTTGTGACTGATTGAATATGAAATATAATCTAAACCAGATTAAATGTTCAGATTAGAGCAGATTATTTATCTGTTGGTCTCAGTTTCATTCTGACGTGAATCACTCATTGATTATTGATCTGATATTACAGTCAGAGGCTGTCAGCAGCTCTCTGAGGTGTGAATACTTTCAGTGGTTCTGTTGATCCGGACCGGACCTGCAGCTCAGCGCCGCTGCATCAGGCAGGAGTTTAACCCTTTGACCTCAGCTGACCTCTGATCACAGCTCAGGTCAAAGGTCAGGACTGATGAGGAACGACCTTAATGCTTCAGGCCAGAGGGTTAGAGGTCAGAGGTCACGGCTGATTCCAGCTCATCTGATTGGTCACTTCTGATGGGACACAGGGTGTGTGAGTTCTTGGTACACACACACACACGCACACACACACACACACACACCTGTGGGAACCAGAGCTGCTTTAAACCAGCAGAGTGTGTGTGTGTGTGTGTGTGTTGTCTTGCAGGTCTAAATCATGTCTAACACATGTGAACACCTAAAACAAGCTCTGGCTCCTCCCCCTTCATGAATAATTAATGAGGCAGCCTGGGGGCGGAGCTTCAGGTCATGTGATGAACCTTCAGGATTCTCACAGCAGCTGATGTGAAGCTGAGCTTCAGCAGCGGCTCCATCAGGACGCCATCTTTAATCACCAGCAGGTCCGAGACGGTCCTGTTGGGTTCTGGCTCTGGTGAGAATACTAGAACCAGAGAACCTGAGAGGTTCTGATCCAACAGCAGCAGATCTTTAGTCCTGGAAATGATCTGCAGCTGATGGAAGGCCCAGTCTGAAGGGTCAGGTCAGAGGTCAGCCTGATCTCTGAATTAACCCTAACTGAAGGTGACTATAGCTCTACATCTATAGCTCTAGATCTAAATCTACATCTATAGCTATAGATCTATAACTCTAGATTGTTCCTCTTTCACTCCAGTTTCAGTTTTTTCTGTTTTCTCTGTTCAGTGATTGGCTGGGGTCAAAGGTCACCTGCTGACCTCATAATGTAGAGCCGTGTACCATCTGACCCACTAATGTTCCAGGATTAAAACACATCGGTACTTTGACTGTTCCACAGTTACAGTAATCTGATCACCAGAACCTGCAGCAGAACCTTTGACCTGCATCCACAGAGTTCGGTTCTGACCCAGATTACAGACCCAGAAAGTTTCAAGCAGCTTCTAGTTTCATATCTCTGGATTTTTCCTCTGGTATTTACTCAGTTTGTTCTGGTTCTGTCCGGGTCCAGTCACATTCCAGCAGAACCATGGAGCTGATGTTCTGATGTCCCGGTCAGCCTGCAGCTTCCTGTGACCTCTGACCTCAGCAACATGACATCCAGGCTGTGTGAAAACGTTCTGCTGTTCGGGTCGGAACCACCAAGAGCAACCAGTAAACCATTAGAACCAGTAAAAACAGTTTCAGAATAAAAGATTCTACAATTTAATGAAACAAGAAAATCTCAAACGGATCAATAAATGTTTTCTGGTCTAGAAAAAAACAGGATTTTGAAAAAGATCTTAGTTTGTCTTTATACTTCCTGGATCTTCTGAGCCCAGGATGATGGTCCGGTCCGGTCCGGTCCGGTCCGGTCCGGTCCAAGGTGCTGAACACTTCTGACCCGGCCCACTGTGATGGTAAAACAAAACAAAAACACGACAAATAAAATAAAAATATTGTAACGATGAACCAAACATTTTCTATTTACAAGATCTAGACCCACCAGTCATAGATCTTCTCCTCCTAGAAGTTCATCCTCTCTCTCAGAGGGAAATACTTCAGCCTCCCTGCCGTCTCCATGGTAACCAGCTGCAAGGCCAGCGACCTCTGACCCCTCCCTCATTCCTGGCTCTGTTCAGGGAGGAAGTGATGTCACTGCTGACCTGCTGCAGCTTTCCTGTTTCCCATGATGCCTTTCAGCGAGC
>NW_006800499.1:168172-169501 GCF_000485575.1 Poecilia formosa
GTTAGAGCAGGAATGAAGGGGGAGCTCACACACACACACTCACACACACTTACACACACACACACACACACTCACACACAGTTACACACACACACACACACACACATACACACTTACACACACACACACACACTTACACACACTTGCACGCACACACACTCGGAGTGTTTTCCTTCCTCTGGTGATGGGAGGAACATCTGGAGTGGATCCAGATGTTTCCAGGTTCAGTCTGAGTGCTCCAGGAATTAGACCGAGCCGATCCAGATGTTTCTCTGTGGTTCTGGTCCAGATTGTTGAGAATCAGCTGCTGGTTCTGGTTCCACTCCATGTGGGTCGGTTCTGTCAGGTTCTGATCCCCTCCAGCTCTTCTTCCTCTGTGGTTTTCAGCAGAATCTTCTCACTGAGTTTTCCTGTTAGTTGGAGCTCTCTGGAAATTTGGACCAGAACCGGGTCATGTTACTGGGTTCAGTGTCTGTGTTGGTCCTGGTCCAGATTCTGTTGTTGGTTCAGTTCTGTCCTGGTTCATTAAAATATTCTCGGTCAGAGAACCTGAGCAGAACCTGGCAGGTTCTGGTGATGGTACCATCTCCAACCATAACCAGAGATCAGAACCCAGCAGACCATGAAGCCTGGTTCTGGTTCTGGTTCTGCAGCTGTTCTGTGTCTCAGCATCAGCGTTAATTGTCCATGAAACAAGCCGCTGACACGACTAGATAATGTTTCATTAATGAGAGAGAGGGAGAGAGAGAGAGTGTATGTGTGTGTGCGTGTAGAGGACATGGTGGATAAATCAAGCGCTCCTCAGTTTAATCGCTGCAGCTTCGCTCACTGTCAGGAGGAAATATGGAGTTAAATTTGTGTCACAATTATTCAATAAAAAATATAATCCATCCATCCATCCATTTTCTTCCTCTTATCCGGGGTCGTGGGGTCAGCAGCCTAAGAAGGGAGGCCCAGTCTTCCCTCTCCAGCCTCTTCCAGCTCCTCCAGGAACCCCAAGTCGTTCCCAGGCCAGCAGAGAAACATAGTCCCTCCAGTGTGTCCTGGGTCTCCCCTCCTCCCGGTGGGACATGAACTCCTCACCAGGGAGGCGTCCAGGAGGCATCCTGACCAGATGCCCGAGACTCAACTGGCTCCTCTCGACGTGGAGGAGCAGCGGCTCTACTCTGAGTCCCTCCTGGATGACCGAGCTTCTCTCTCTAAGGGAGAGCCCAGCCACCCTGAGGAGGAAACCCATTTCGGCCGCTTGTATCCAGGATCTCGTTCTTTCAGTCATGACCCAAAGCTCATGACCATAGATGAGGGTAGGAACGTAGATCGACTAGTAAA
>NW_006800499.1:169575-184223 GCF_000485575.1 Poecilia formosa
TGAACAAGATCCCCAGATACTTAAACTCCTCCACTTGAGGCAGGACGACCCCCCTGACCCGGAGAAGGCACTCTACCCTTTTCCGGCTCAAGACCATGGCCTCGGATTTGGAGGTACCAAGTCTCATCCCGGCCGCTTCACACTCGGCTGCAAACCGCTCCAGTGAGAGCTGCAGATCACGATCTGATGAAGCCAACAGGACCACATCATCCGCAAAAAGCAGAGATGCGATCCTAAGGCCACCAAAACGGATCCCCTCAACACCTCGGCTGGTCAGAGATTCTGTCCATGAAAGTAACGAACAGAATCGGTGACAAAGGGCAGCCTTGGCGGAGTCCAACTCTCACTGGAAACGAGCCCGACTTACTGCCGGCAATGCGGACCAGACTCTGACACCGGTCGTACAGGGACCTGACAGCCCGTATCAAGGGGCCCGGTACCCCATACTCCCGGAGAACCCCCCACCGGACCCCCTGGGGACACGGTCCAACACCTTCTCCAACAAAACACATGTAGACCGGTTGGGCAAACTCCCAGAACCCTCCAGAACCTGCTGAGGGTGTAGAGCTGGTCCAGTGTTCCACGACCAGAACCAGAACCACACTGCTCTTCCTGAATCTGAGGTTCGACTATCCGACGGACCCTCCTCTCCAGGACCCCTGAATAGACCTTACCAGGGAGGCTTAAGAGTGTGACCCCTGTAATTGGAGCACACCCTCCGGTCCCCCTTTTTAAACAGGGGGCCCACCATCCCAGTCTGCCAATCCAGAGGAACTGCCCCTGATGTCCATGCGATATTGCAGAGTCGCGTGAGCCAACACAACCCTACAACATCCAGAGCCTTAAGGAACTCCGGGGGGATCTCATCCACCCCGGGATGAGATCCGCCTGAACTTTTCCAGAAAACCCAAAACTAAATCTAAATCATTTCTGCTCCATTTCAAACAGAAAAATAGAAAACGACCACTTCGTAGATGGTTTCTGCTCATTTATTAGCACATATATGTCCCATTGATGTCCTGGGTGTCCTGTTGACCCAGTGCAGGTGGTGGCAGACAGGAGGACTAAGCTGCAGTACCCGACCCCCCCATGTCCCCCTCTGACAGCCCTGAGCTTCTCCCTCAGTGCATAAAGCAAAGATCCTGCAGGTCTTTCCTTCCGGCCGCCGTCAGACTGTCCAACACCTGCTGCTAGAAAGATTCATCCTTCTGTTTACTCTCACCTGAAGCCCGTTAGCCAATCAGCTCCGGTGTTTTGCTCAGTAACACCTCATCTCATTGGGTCTTCATGTTTCTTCCCTGGTTTACTCCTTCTTGCACTCGGCTCCTGTTTTGCTCCGACTCCCTCTGTTCCCAATGTTTTCCTTAAATAAATCAAATCTTCTATCTGCCTCGTCTACATGTATTTGTGAATTCACCACCATGACAGAGCTGAACCCACCTGTGGCTGGAATATGACAGCAGAGACAAACAGCAGAACTGCCCTTTAACATAGAGGAAGGTCAAAGCAGTACACAAAACATGCCGCTAAGCATCCTGGGAAATGTGGTAGTGAACTCCCAGAACATAGAAGTACCTCCACAGGCTCCATCTTTGTTGTAATTGTTGTTTATTATGAAACTCCAAATGTTAGAAATCAGAAGAATAAACCAAATTACACATAATGATGAGCATCTGATCTGGACCTGCTGTGTTCTCCAACATTAATCACAGCAGAAATTAACATTTTACATAAACATGATCTTCCATCAAAGCAAACGATTCAGCGTTTCTTCTGGTTCTTCACAGCATTTCCTGGTTTGACGTTTTATCCTTCAAGCCTGAATAAAGACTTCAGATGCTATTACAGAGGAAAACCTGGTGAAAAATCTGCTCTTCATAAAAAACCAGAGAGAAAATCACAGAAAGTGAATATTATAAAACCTGGAAACCTTCCTGGAGAGAAGCAGCGGATTATCTGGACCGAAGAGTCCAGAACAAACTTCAGTTTCTGCAGACCGGGTTCTGATTGGGTTCTGGTCCCGGATCAGGATCTGGACTCAAAGGTGGGGACGGGGACCAGGTCTGAATAGGAACAAAAATCCAGAGAACAGAGTGAGAAATGGGCTGTTCAGAACCGTTCAGCATCCTGCCTCATGAACAGATTTACTCCTCCCAGCCGTTTGGTTTGGACTGAATGAGACCTTCTGACTCTCAGACCTGCAAGGATGCAGACGCGTTTACACGTGGTGCAAAAATGGACAGGCTCTGGCTTTAAGTTTTAAAGATTTGAAAGTATTTCAGCAGGAAAGAGAGAAATGAGAGACGGGGAAGACATGCAGCAGATGTCACCAGGCTGGGAATCGAACCTGCGACCACCAGCATGAGGACCAAGGCCTCAATACAGGGGTTGTGCTTTGTCCTGCACCACCACAGGCTCTGCTTTTAATATGTTTCCAACTGGTTCTAAATGGGTTCTGGTTCTGATTGGTTCTATCCTGGTTCTGGTTCTATCCAGGTTCTGATTGGTTCTGGTTCTGATTCTATCCTTGTTCTGGTTCTATCATGGTTCTGGTTCTGGTTCTATCCTGGTTCTGATTGGTTCTGGTTCTATCCAGGTTCTGATTGGTTCTGACCTCTGGCCTTCCTCTTGTAGTAGATGAATCCAGCCAGAGACAGGATCAGACCCAGGATCAGTCCTGAAGCTCCGATGGCCAGTTTGTTCCTCTCTGAGTCCGGCATGGACGGGTCTGAGGGACAGAGAGGACAGGAGGACAAGTTAGGACAGGAGGGGGACAGAGGGACGGAGACATGAGGACAGATAGAGACAGGTGGACATGTCTCTACTTGTCCCCAGGTAAAAACAGGTGGACAGGTGTCCCCTCCCCAGGTGTCCCCATCGTCCTCCTTCTTACCCCAGTCGGTGACCAGAGGCTCCTTCAGGCTGGCGTGTTCCACCCTGCAGGAGATCCGCTCTCCAGACCTGCAGAGACAGGAACAGAACCGGGTCAGAACCAACAGAACCGGGTCAGAACCAGCAGGATTGAGTCTGTTACCCCCCCACCTCCACCAGAGGATCTGAATGTCAAAGTGCAAAAGCACCACATTCTTCACCCCCAATCCAAAGATCCTGAGAAATCAACTTAGTGTGTGTGGGGGCAGAAAGGCAGTCGGCCCGGGGCCCTAAACGGGTTAGAACCGCCTCTGGGATATTTTAAAGGAATCAGTTTATCTATGTAGCAGCTTTTCTCTGAGATCCTCCTGCTGTGCCTCAGTCAGGAACATTCAGGAGACAAAGTCATCCTGGAGCCCACCTCGTCTGACCTGGTGTGTGTGTTACCTGTTACCTGGTCTCACCTGGTGTGTGTGTGTGTGTTACCTGTTACCTGGTCTCACCTGGTGTGTGTGTGTTACCTGTTACCTGGTCTCACCTGGGTTTGAACTCCAGGCTGGAGTGCATCTGGTACAGCCAGGCGCCGTCTGGCAGCTCGGCGGTGGAAGTGACATCAGAGGTGACTTCCTGTCCGTCTCTCATCCAGGTGACTCTGATCTGTTTGGGGTAGAAGCCGTAGACGCTGCAGGTCAGCATGGCGGGATGGCCACCAGCAGGGGGCGCCGCTGAGCTCAGAGTGACGGACGGCGCCACTGAGACAGGAAGAGGAGAGTTAGAGACGCTCAGGTCAACATTTACTGATTATAACTGTATGACCTTTGACCCAGAGCAGAGTCGCTTTGATCCTTAGGGAAATGTTTAGTAGTTAGTGTTCAGCTTCCTCAGTGCAGAAACTGAAATTAACACACAAAATGCAAAACTGTATTTTCATCCAGGCGAAGTGGGGAAACTTTTTCTTTTTGTTTTTGAAACTTAATATATCAAGTATCAAGACCTGCTTTAAATACACTTTGAAACCATGACAACGCATGTATATCTATATAGTTATATTATATGATATTATAAACAATTTAATGACTTATTTTCGTCATAACTTGTTGCCTCTGCTGAACTGACGACTCCACTGACGGTCGGACTTCTTAATTAACTTCTGTATCAAAAATACACAGTTTCACTATGAAGTGATTTATTTTTATAATATATATTTGATAATGTATGTAGAAATTATTATTTTATAGACAAAGAAAATAAGTAAATTGCTCTTGGGGCCCCCTGGTGGCCGCGGTAGGTACCGCAGCCTCGCCGGTACCATGAGCTGCAATGAGCATCCAAACGTCCAAAGCTCCGGTCAGAAGCTAAGCTAGCAAAACAATGTCTGGGAAAAGGACTCATCCTTCAGGGAGGGAGAGAAGAAGGAGGAAGATAAAGGTTTGTTTTAATGAGCCTCGGTGATGTAAAGATTAGTAAAGCTGCTAAGAGAAATTAGCCTGATAGCGACCTGGACCGGTCCAGTTCAGCAGCCAGACATTTATGCTAGGCTCTCTGTGTGAAACTGAGTTTAACTTTAAATGAGGTGATTCTCATGGCGGTTCTGTATATTTCTGAGGTATTTTGGCTTCAAAACGCCGAGTTTGATAAGGTTTGATAACAATAATTAAAACTTATCAGTGTCTGACATCGTCTAGCTAAATGTTTCTACGTCAGGCTACATGGATGAGCTGCTCTGTGCTGTAGTTGGGATTTGCTGTTTGTTGCTGAGCAGAAGCTTTTTGTGGCTAAACAAACATTATTTTTACATCAACTTCTAAGTTATGAAAAACTTCTGTTAAAATCATTAAGGCTCAGAATCAGTCCAGTACCGGTACCGGTCCACATTCCAGGGGAGAAAGACTCACCTGGTATAAATTACATTTTTAGCTATTGGAGTTGCGTTATGAGAAATTTATTTATGTCATGAATGTGTGTAGAGCTGCACCGATTGCAGTTTTCTGGCCGATCCCTGGTTACCGATCTTTAAAAAGTTGCAACAGTGGGATGAATATTGTTAACTGTAAAGGTTCAGACCTGGTTGGTCTGTCAGTCAAACGTCTCACTGAGGACAGAGGATGAGTTATAAACCTTTGCTGATGAAGATCAGGGGATAAGATGGGCTTGATGTGTAAATATCAGCAGGTCACGATCCCCCTAAGTTAATGAAATCGGCTCCCAGAAATCAACTGGTGGATAAATCAGCTGGCCAATAAATGTGTCCTATATTATACACGTATATAATGTAAACAGCCAGAGATGCAGTCAGTTTATAGCAGGTGTGTGAATGACCTGATGATTGGACTGCTGACTGCAGCCGGTCCACATTGTTAGCAGAACTAGAGGGCCCCAAAACCACATTTGGCTTGGGGCCCCATGGAGGCTTTGGCCCCATGGAGGCTATGGCTATGGGTCCAGGGCCATAGGTGACCAATCCAGGGTCACCTATGGCCCTGGACTGTTTTTATGAACTCACCTGATCTATTCAGAATATTTCTGTACCAGACCCCGGAGTTGTGGTGGCAGAACACCTCCTTCTGAGCTCGCCTGCTGCTCAGAGCCACAGGATTGTTGTTCAAGTTCTCTGCCTGTCTCATTCCAAACGATGTGTATCCAACATAGAGCCCAATGTTACTGTCAAATCTCAAAAACTCCACTTTGTTGTAGATGTAGGAGTAGATGTACTGGGTGTCCTTCAGCTCCGTGGAGTTAAAGAGGCAGCGGAAAACTGAATGAACTTCAAAACCATCTGGAAAAGAAAACATGCAGAACTCATGGTTATCTTCAACATTTAGAGTTTATTGCATTCTTAAGCTCTATAAAGTAGCCAATTGCTGGGTTTCAGTCACGTGACCCGGATGACCTGCGAAACTCAGATGGAGGGCCAGAAGTTGATTTCTCTGGTTCAAATAAAGCAAAGTTGATCACAACTAGTAGCTAATGCCCTATATAGGCTGGAACAGACGAGGCATCTCGAAAATTTATGCGTATATTTAGGATATGATCCATATTATCTCGGTAAAAAAGACTCCTCCTTGGGCTGCCACCTTATCGTGGTGGAGGCGTTTGAGTGTCCCAATGATCCTAGGAGCTATGCTGTCTGGGGCTTTATGCCCCTGGAAGGGTCACCCAAGGCAGACAGGTCCTAGGTGAGGAACCAGACAAAGCGCAGCCTGAAAACCCCTTATGATGCACGAAAACTTTGGATCTGATGTTCCCTCTCCTGGACGTGGGTCACCGGGGCCCCACACTGGAGCCAGGCCTGGAGGTGGGACATGGTGGTGAGTGCCTGGTGGTCGGGATTTACCCACGGAGCCCGGCCGGGCTCAGCCCGAAGAGGAGACGAGGGTCCCCCTTCCAACGGGCTCACCACCTGTCGGAGGGGCCAAAGGGGTCGGGTGCATTGTGCTACGGGCAGCAGCCGATGGAGGGGACCCTGGCGGTCTGATCCTCGGCTGCAGAAGCTGGCTCTTAGGACGTGGAACATCACCTCTCTGGTGGGAAAGGAACCGGAGCTGGTGTGCGAGGCTGAGAGGTTCCGGCTAGAAATAGTCGGCCTCACCTCGACGCATGGCTCTGGTTCTGGAACCAGTCTCCTTGAGAGGGGCTGGACGTACCTCCACTCTGGAGTTGCCCACGGTGAGAGGCACCAGGCATGAGTGGGCATACTTGTCAAACAGCGAAGCTCTCGATTTACCGGTGGATCTACGTTCCCACCCTCATCTATGGTCATGAGCTTTGGGTCATGACCGAAAGAACGAGGTCTCAGATACAAGCGGCCCAAATGGGTTTCCTCTTCAGGGTGGCTGAAGAGTAGAGTAGAGCTGCTGCTCCTCCACATCAAGAGGAGCCAGTTGAGGCTCAGCCATCTGGTCAGGATGCCTCCTGGACGCCTCCCTGGTGAGGAGTTCATGTCCCACCGGGAGGAGGGGAGACCCAGGACACACTGAGGGACGATGTCTCTCTGCTGGCCTGGGAACGACTTGGGGTTCCTGGAGGAGCTGGAAGAGGCTGGAGAGGGAAGACTGGACTAGATTATTCTGCTCTGATAGGAGAATATTTTAATCCATGTTTGGGATTTGTGAAACTTTTATCTGATTTGTGAAACCTAAGTAAATGTTGATTTTACCACTTATTTGCATCTGGATCTCAGTAGAACTGGTCTAATTCCAAATCTGCAACACCTAGACTCTTCAAACTTGGACTAAATTAATCTGCTCTAATAGTAGAATATTTAGAATCATGTTTCTGATTTGTGAAACTTAACAGACCCCTGCAAAAGATCTGTCCTTCCAACAGCCATCACCATCTACAATAACTCTGAAAAATGAATGAGTTACACCAACATTTTATTTACCATTGGGATTAATAAAGTGGTTTTGAATTAGAAAAAAAAACTGCATGGAGCATATAAGAATAGTAATCTGATCTTTAGTGAAGTTTCACAAATCCCAAAGATGGTTTTATTCTGCTATTAATTGAAAATAATCTGATCCAGGTTTGAAGTGTCTAGGCTGGCAGCTGGCCCCGAAAACAGTGGCACTTGTGGCGCATAATGACACCTGCCACCGGAAGTGCCATCAGTAGGTGCGGTGTCGCGATTTGCACTGCTGTCCAAACGTCCAAAGCTCCGGTCAGAAGCTAAGTTAGCAAAACAATGTCTCAGAAAAGGATGTTTGCAGTTTTCTGGAGCGCAACGCGAAGCTCGACGTCATTCAGAGGTAAAATATTAACTTCACATCAACAAAGACGCAGCAGGACGGATCATCAGAAAATGATGGACTAAAACTAACTGGAGTTTATGTTCCAACCTGAGACTCATTAAATCTGCAAGTGACTTTAGGAACAAAACGAGCCCAAAGCCGCTTTTAATCATCGGACTTGATGGCAGAAACTCAAAATGGTTCCTTTCCAGCAACAAAATGAGCGTCTCCCTCCATTGTTTCTGTCGCTGCTGATGCTGTCGCATAGAAACGGTCGTAGAGGAAATAAAATTAAATTCCAAAAGAAAATAGCAACGCAAAGTGATTTCAATCAGTAACTTTAATCCGACTACTGGATTTGAAATAGAAACGCGTCGGATTACTCCTTACTGGAAGGAGTAATCTGACAGTAAAGTAACGTGTTACTGACATCATCACTGCCCATGAATCACGGTTTTGGTTCCTACCTGCTGCCTGGACCAGAACCAGGAGGACCAGGAGCAGAAAGGGACCCATTCCTCCAGGTCAGGAAACGAACTGAGCCACCTGAGGAACTACTGGAAAAACCAGAACAACGTCATGACTGATGTGTCGTGTTACCTGGCAGAACAATCTCATACAGGATTGTAGTGTTAATTAAACTGAGAACTGTAGACTGAGATTTTATCATCTTATTTTTAAAGTTTCGTTTCATTAAAAAAGAAAAACTGAACATTAACATTTGGGTTAGAGCTTTATTTCAGACCACACATTAAGGACCAGCCAGCAGAAAAATGTAAACTTTTTGCTTCACCAGCAGGTTGAGACATGGAGATCTGAACCCTACAGGTCAGAGTTCACCCAGAAACAAACATTACCTGAAGGACCAGCTCTCTAAAACACATTCACCAACGATAAGTACAGAAAGTGTGATAAAAACCATCATGGTTTAGGAATGAAAGCTTAACTTTTTACAGACACTTAAAAAACTCGAGAAGTTTTTTAAAAGTAAGGTAAAAATAAAAACTGGTATCTGATCTCAGTCAGCAGGTAGAATGAGATCCAATCGGGTTAACTGCTCTTTTCTCACTGACCTAAATCTGTTCACAGACTGAAATATGTAACCCACACAGATTGGCCTCATCACAGAAATCAGTCAGATAGATGCTGTACTTACTGCTCTACACAGCGTCTAATTAAACAGCTACATTACCAACAACTACAAAGCTGTTTCAGGTTAACCCTTCATAAAAACACTGTGTTGTGCTGAGAATGTAACAGAATAATTAGTATGTTTCCAAAATAAAGTCTGACAGCCTGGTTGATTCTGTCCAGAACTGAGAAGAAAAACATCAGTGTGAAAATGTGAAACGTTCCAGAGGAATATGAGCTTCAATAATATTTCTGTCATATTTCTAGTAAAGATCATAGAGCCACTTTATGAGTCCAGGAGATTTAATATTGATTGGACTTGTCAAAGTTCCTGATGAATCCACAATGAGAAACAGTTCAGTGTTCGATGCCAGAACAGCAGGAGAGAGATCCATGAACCCATCAGCCTCGACCAATCAGCTCTGTCCCCCTAATGAGGAAGAAGGTCCCGACCGCCACCCCAAGCAGACCCACGATCAGACCGACTGCACAGAACACCGCGGGTCCAGCGCCGGGCTGAGGCACGTCAACATCTGGAGACAGAAAACAGAGACACAAGTCACTGAGAGCTTGTTGAGCTGCTTTCTCCCTGCAGCAGTAGAGACTTCACTCCTCCAACGTCTAAATCAGGGGGGCCCAAAGTGGGTCCTGGAGGCCCGGCATCCTGCAGGTTTCAGTTCCTTCCCTGGTGGTTGAAACAACCTCCTCAGCAGGTCAGTGTTCCTCTTAGGCCTCTAACGAGCATTATTTGATCCAGGTGTGTTAAACCAGGGGAGATAATAAAACATGCAGGATGCCGGGCCCCCAGGACCCACTTTGGGGGCCCCTGGTCTAGATGTCTCCGTGCTCCAGCACTTGGTTCCAATGCTAGTTCATTAGCAGAGTTGGACTGCATGGGGCAGGGAAGGCATTTAATTCAAGTGTGTAGAAGAATGGATTAATCCAAAAGCTGCAGGCTGCAGTTTGAGACCACTGGTCTAGTTAAAGGCCACCCACCCCAGATTCTGGTCAGTGGTTCTTTCAGGGCTGGATGCTCCACTGAGCAGCTGTAGATGTCTCCTAGCTGAGGGACGAACTGCAGCCTGGAGATCTGGGTGAAGGTGAAGTCTTCGTTGGGGAAGGGAATGTTGATGCTGGTTCCTTCAGTCACTTTCTGACCGTTTCTGGTCCAGGAGACGTTGACCGGAGCCGGATAGAAACCAGAGACGTGACAGACCAGGATGTTCTTCTCTCCCAGCTCCACTTTGTTAGTGGTGTAGAGCAGGCTGGTTGGAGGATCTGTCAGCAAACACATGCAGGATCACCTTAAACAGCCACAGAAAACAGAAGATCCTTCATGTGGCTTCAACCAGATCTTCTCCAGTTCACCCCAACTAGATTCATCTCTATTTGAAGATCTTTGGGAGGAACCATGCAATATTGAGTACAAGGGATTTGATTGGCAGCAACTATATCTGAGTAGCAGCCCATGGATTCCTCCTGGGACAACAATACTTCATCCAATCTGCAACAAGGCCATAGCAGTTGGTGAGATGGAAACCAATATTTCCATGGTCAAATCTGAAGGTCCAAAATGTTTTACTAATTGTGGTGGAAGAGCACGTCCAATTGGACGGGGCAACCATCAACAAACAAATATGCTGAGAAATTCAGAAGAAGCTGGACCCCTGATCATACACGGACAGAGCTGTGGTCACTGGAGAGATGACCTCACCTCCTGCATTTCCACCTTCCTGCTCATATTCCTGGACCCAATGACAACACAGTTTAACTGGAACCGAACCAGACATTAACTGGCCAGTGTGAGACTTAAAGGAGCACAAGTTTCATCTGACGGGGCTGATTGACTCATTTCTATTTTTCTCTACTGATGTTAGTAGAAATAGTTGATGATGATGTTGGCTGTCTTCCTATCTTGTGTGGATTTATATTTGATGTTGTTTTGATGCCCTGTGTTGTACCTGATTTTTAGAGCCCTGAATGTCTTATTTTTTATTTATTTGTTCCTTTTTACTTGCTGCAGCATTACAGGACTCTAATGAACCTGAACCTGAAGAGATTAGAGATACTGAAGCAGAACCGTCCATAATCTAGATTCAACTGTACAAGAAACAGCAAATGAGGATGAAGTCAGATAAAACAGAGCTGAGGGAGAAACCAGAGGTCCAAACGTTCCCACAGTCCTCATTTAGTCTCATCTAAACTTTTTCTGTAACAGGAAAGGAAGCAGAGTTGATCTTTCCTCACCAAGTGGATCTGGGATGTCCTTCAGACCAATACGGATAATCTTCAGGTTATTTTTGCAGACTTGTAGTTGCCCCACAGATTGCTCATAAATCCCTGAAAAACTTGGATGGCTGACAAAGTCCGGCAGGGTATCAACTCCTGTCTCCTGGATGAAGTCGGCGTGCCAAGCCTCTTCCCCATCCAGTGTTATCATGTTCAATCCATCCGTGTCAGAACATGCAAGAACCCGGAAACTGTCATGTTGAACTGAAAGGAGAGCAGAAACTGAGTTTAGAGTCTCAGTAATCAGCCTGGATGAGGAGGTGAGACTTTTACCTTCAGCAGAAACACAGAGCAGGACGCAGAGCAGCAGCAGCTCCATTTCAGCAGATCCCTGACGTTTGGTCTGAACTCACCTGAGTCAGTCAGAAACACTCCATCCAGCAGCCAATCACAGCGCACTGTTTAGTGATGTCATCAGTAGGCAGGCTGATGCTCCAGGCTGACTTCAGTCCTGCAGGTTCTGCTCTCTGATTGGTCAGACTGTGACTGGACTCCACCTCCTTATCTTGACAACTTCAGCTCCTCTGTTGATTTCAAATGAAGTCATTAAGTCTATTTGTTTTCATCCACTCGTTAATAGTGTCTTTTTACAATGATTACATAATGTAATGTTTTTATGACTTTTTGTGTTTTTAAGATGCGATTTGAACTGCCTCGTTGAAGGCATGTGTAAACTTGACTTTGCTTCAAATAGCACAGCAGCGCCATCTAGTGGTGAATATGGAAGGCAACAAGACTTTCCATTTCACGCACATTAAAGATACGTTCTTTTTTATTAACTAGTAAAGTACGTTTTAAAAGACGCCGCGTTACAAAATTTGAGCACCAGCCCATGGATTCCTACTATGACAATACTTTAACCAATCTGCTTTAACTTTAATAAAGTTAAAGTTGACACCGAATCGCACAGTAAACGAAGCAAACCACTCGTTTCTCTTCGTTCATTTTCGTGTCCTTGGTCCTCGCTCACTGATTGGTCCATTCATCGCTTTGCTCTTGGCCCCCGTATCCTGATTGGTCCGCTGGTCTAGGTGTTGTCCCGCCTCCCCTCCTGATTGGCCGGTGTGTTTCGGATCGTTCGCGTGTTGCGGCTCCAGCAGAGTCACCTTGCTTCGGCCGCTGCCGCTGCTGCTGTTGTGGGGATAGAGCAGAGGAACCGACCGGGCCAGAGGCGTCAGGAAGGCAGCTGGCCACCGACCGAACCGGGTCGACATGGCGGAGACAAAGCCGAAGACCTCTCCGAAGGCCATAAAGTTCCTGTTCGGAGGTCTGGCCGGGTAAGTGCTGCTGCTAGCCGCGGTGCTAACGGGCTAATGTCAGGGGTCAGAGGGCGAAGAGGAGCCTCTGTGCTGTCAGGGGCAGATTAATGCTAGTTATGGATTATAATCATTATGTGATCAGTGTAATGTTACCGGTGGATTATCACCATGTTGGTGTCGGACTCTCAGAACATGCTAGCTGCTAACGCTAGCTGACAGGAACGGTGTTCCCGGTAATTCGGGTCCCTGTAGATCCTGATCCGCTGTGACCTGATTTACTGGCCGCGATCAGAGGCGCTGATTGGTTCAGAACCTCGTGGAGCTGCTCCAGGGGGTTCTGAACCAATCAGCGCCTCTGATTGGATCTGCTCCAGGGGGTTCGGAATCAGTGAGATTGGTTCCGAACCTCCCACCTGACTGCAGGGGGATTATTAATGGTTGCCATGGAACCAGCAGTTGTCTGAGCTCACAGAAAGGTTCTGGTTCTGCTCAGTAGATCAGAACCAGAACTTCTGATGGACCCTCTCTGTCCTGCAGCATGGGGGCCACCGTGTTCGTCCAGCCGCTGGACCTGGTGAAGAACCGGATGCAGCTGAGCGGCCAGGGCACCAAGGCCCGCGAGTACAAGACCAGCTTCCACGCTCTGTTCTCCATCCTGAAGAACGAAGGACTGGGAGGCATCTACACCGGGTCAGTACCACCAGAGGGGTCCAGACTGGACCTGACTGGTCCCGTAAGCTGTCTGCTGCATCAGGACCTGTTTCCTCCCTGCGGCTCCTACTTCCTGTTCCATTAGGCTACATCCTCCTGTAGCTTCTGATCTGACTGCTGATTGGCCGGCGCCGATAACTGATCACACTGATGATGGACTTTATTGAACTGTCACTAATCAAATAGTTTCACAAACCAGTTTTTAAATATTCTGGTTTGTAGAGTACTGAAGTTTTTAAACCTCAGATATTTAGAGACGCTCAGCGTTGTCCAATCAGAAGCCAACTTCAGCTCTATTGTCCAGTATGTTGATGTTGGTGTCATGATGGATCACAGGAAACGTTGAGCATCACTGCGTCTAACATGATGTGTTGTTTAACGATGCTAACAGATGTGGTACAGCATAAAGTTTTTTAATAAAGTTTTCGTCAAAGAAACTGTACAAGTCACTAGCTTAAGCATGCTAGCTGCTAGCCTGTCCAGAGCTAACGCTAGTGAGTAATCCCCTCCTCCTTCGTCAGCACCGGCCAATCAGCAATCAGATCAGGAGCTTCAGGATGGATGTAGCCACCGCTGGACGGACAAGAGTCTTTACTCTGGTCCTGGTGCAGAGACGTGTCCCTGTCCCCCCCGTCTGTCCCTCCTGTCCTAACTGAGGACGTCCTCTCAGCCTGTCAGCAGGGCTCCTCCGCCAGGCCACCTACACCACCACCCGCCTGGGGATCTACACCATCCTGTTTGAGAAGATGACAGGAGCCGACGGACGGCCGCCCAACTTCCTGCTGAAGGTCGGATCCCCTGAGGCGGGCTGCGGATCTGGTTCCGGTCCCGGTCCTGGTCCTGGTCCTGGTTCTGGTTCCGGTCCTGGATCTGGATCTGGATCTGGTTCCGGTCCTGGATCTGGATCTGGATCTGGATCTGGTTCCGGTCCTGGATCTGGATCTGGTTCTGGTCCTGGATCTGGTTCCGGTCCTGGATCCGGTCTTGGTCCCGGTCCTGGTCCCGGTTCTGGATCTGGATCCGGTCCCGTTCCCGGTCCTGGTCCTGCTTCCTCCAGGGTAACCTGTGGCTCCCCCTGCAGGCTCTGATCGGGATGACGGCCGGCGCCACCGGAGCGTTTGTGGGGACGCCGGCGGAGGTTGCTCTGATCAGGATGACGGCTGATGGGCGGTGAGAGCTGCTCTCTGATTGGCTGCTCTGCTCTCAGGTGTGCGTGTGACCTCAGGTGTGTGTGTGCAGACTTCCTGCTGACCAGAGGAGAGGGTACACCAACGTGTTCAACGCTCTGGCTCGCATCACCAGAGAGGAGGGGCTGACCACGCTGTGGAGGGTCAGTGTGTCAGAAACAGGCAGAGGAGGGGCTCCTCCCATCACATGACCTCAGCTCTGATCACGTGACCCCAGCTCTGACCTCTAACTGTGTTTCAGGGCTGTGTTCCCACCATGGCCCGGGCGGTGGTGGTCAACGCCGCTCAGCTGGCGTCCTACTCCCAGTCCAAACAGGCGCTGCTGGACTCAGGTCAGGATCACACACTGCGAGCTAAATGCTAACACACTGCGAGCTAAGCGCTAACACAGGGCGAGCTAAGCGCTAACACAGGGCGAGCTAAGCGCTAACACAGGGCGAGCTAAGCGCTAACACAGGGCGAGCTAAGCG
>NW_006800499.1:184624-185260 GCF_000485575.1 Poecilia formosa
CACACACACACACACACACACACTTGAAGGGTTAAAATTCTCTGCGGCTGTGATGTAAGCACCGTTCACTGACGGATTATAAACCTGACCTATAACCCGCCTCCCGCCCCCCCAGCATCATGGTGTCACCTGGTTACCATGGTTACCGAGTGGAAAATAAAGCGTTTTTATCCTCAGGTTGTGTTGGTCTGATTTACTCTGAAGATTAATTTCTGAATCCTCTGGATCAGAACCGGGTCGGTGGGTTCAGCTGCTGGGTCAGGACCTGTCCAGCAGGGGGCAGAACAGGTCTGGGCGGTTAGTCAGCCGGTCCAACAGAGTTCTGGCAGAACCTGAGGAGACGGACCGGAAGTTCTGGATGAAAGAAGATGTTCTGGACGTGTATCCTGCATGTGGACCAGAACCGGGCCGGATTTTGCTTCATGTTCACCGGGCCTGAGGCTGAACAGAGCTGGGTCAGAGGTTCTGGTCTGAAGAAGGATACAGGACCATGTTTCCCATCAGAACTTATTTTGAAGAACCAACATGGCCGCCTTACCTGGAGAAGCTCTGATGATGCTAATGTAACCTCGGTAATTCTGATCGATCAGCATGAATCAGTTCTGCGTTGTGTGAATAAGGGCCAGGAGACAGGAT
>NW_006800499.1:185649-186829 GCF_000485575.1 Poecilia formosa
GAAAACCATTTTCAAAACAAGCTGCATTTTCTGATAAGAACCGACTGGAGTTGAGAGAGAGAGAGAGAGAGAGAGGTTTCACGGATCAGCTCTCCAAACCCAACTAGCCTCCTGGTGAGCGGCATAAAAATATCCCGGCATCTTTTGTCCAAATAAACATGAAAGTTTTTCTCCAGATCCATTAAAAACTGAACCGCACCGCCTATGTGTTCATGTTGGATTAAATCTGCGATTTTAGACACAAAACCACAAATATTTATTTTTACAACATTTTGTACATTTTGAAGATGGATGTTTTACAGCCTGTATATTTATTTTTTCAGCATATTTATTTCGAGTGAAATCAGAGTTTTGGGTAAATTAAAGCGATACCCTCTCTGTAAACCTTTACAAACTCAGCCGCCTGTGACGTAAGTGATACGTAGCAGGCTGAGCTGTGATTGGCTTAAAACAACAGCAGCAACAAAATCAACAAAACGTGTTCAAATTAATGATCTATCAACAATAATAATATCAGTGATTATTGCTTCAACAAGGTGTTGCCCAATTCTGTGCGTTTCGGTTCCATTATTAAAGTAACGAGCAGAGCAGGAGTTTAAATGAACTAATCAACCACCGCTGAGTTCAGGGAGGATTATTAATGATCACAAAATAAATATCAAGCCTGAAAACCTGATATCGTAACGGACTAAATGTTTATAACATAATCTCTGGTCGGCTTGTGGAGCGCAGGCGGTTGCCATGGCAACGGATGTGCTTAAATGACAGAGAGTAAAAAGGTGCGAGTGGTTTAGAGTTGATCACCTGTTCAGGTTGTTTTATCTTTACTGTGGCTCATCACAGCCGCTGTAGTTTCTGAACATTCAATAAACGACAAACTTGGACTGATTACCTCGTTCTTTGTATAGCTACGTCATTCACAACAAACATCAAACACAGTAAATATGTTTCATTAAGTATTTAACAAACAAATGGCTTCTACCGATAATTATGTGAAATTAAATTAATTGTCTAATATAAACAAATAGTTTGGTGTCGAGCTCAGAGTCTGAGAGGCTTTTCCTCTCAAACTATTTTTTTTGCCTCTTATTTAGTTGAAATATTGATTTTCTCCAAAATGAAAACCTTTTTCAACCTTTATAGCTCCATTGTTGAAAATGAGGCTCTAACATTCACAAAT
>NW_006800499.1:188449-189032 GCF_000485575.1 Poecilia formosa
CAGGACCATGTTTCCCATCAGAACTTATTTTGAAGAACCAACATGGCCGCCTTACCTGGAGAAGCTCTGATGATGCTAACAGAGGTGCTAACTGGACTCAAGTGGTTCCGGTTCTGATGGTTCCCCACCTCAGAGAGCCGACTGAGCATCAAGGTTCAGAACCAGCAGCCTGATCAGTGGTGAGCACCGCTAACTAAAGAGCTAACTCCGCTAACGCTAAAAGCACTCATTATAGTTAGTTATGCTAATGCGCTACCAGGAGTCGGTAACCGGCAGCTTAAGAGCCGCGTGCATTGCTATGACTCCCCTTTGCTTTGACAACAAATGTTCATTTTATTTTAAATAATTAAATTTTTGTGTATTTTAATGGTATTAACAGTTTAAAGTTTTGTTTTTTATGATTTGTCAGTAGTTTTCCGTCTGAACTCCTCGCTTTGCGCTTAGCGGCCGCTGCTAAGCTAACCATGACTGAGTTTCACCTGCTGGTCAGGTGGCTCACCTTGATCTGTGGGGAGAAACTAGCAAATAACAGAAAAATGTAGAAAACCATTTTCCAAACAAGCTGCATTTTCTGATAAGAACC
>NW_006800499.1:190455-199886 GCF_000485575.1 Poecilia formosa
TCTGGCAGTTTGTTTGTTGTTAGATGTTGAGAGCATGAACTCAGATCTTGATAGAAACAGCAGATAAAAACAAATTGGTGTCCAAGTCCAAATGCCTGGAAATGGAGCAAGTCAAGCATCAGGGTGAGCAAGTGGAACGAGACCAAAACTTCCCGACAAACTTGTTTCTGAAACACAAGAGTCCAAAAATATCAGTGAGGCCTGAGAACTGCCAGCGAGCAAAGGCTAGCAGAGATTAGCACAGGCTATCAGAGATTAGCACAGGCTAGCAGAGATTAGCACAGACTAGCAGAGATTAGCAAAGGCTAGCAGAGATTAGCACAGGCTATCAGAGATTAGCACAGACTAGCAGAGATTAGCACAGGCTATCAGAGATTAGCACAGGCTATCAGAGATTAGCACAGACTAGCAGAGATTAGCACAGNCAGAGATTAGCACAGACTAGCAGAGATTAGCACAGGCTATCAGAGATTAGCACAGGCTATCAGAGATTAGCACAGACTAGCAGAGATTAGCACAGACTAGCAGAGATTAGTCTGTGCAAAGGTTAGCACAGACTAGTACAGACTAGCAAAGGTTAGCTTCGGAAAGCATTAAACAGGGACAACAGCCTTTCACAGGTTTTATTTTCCCAGTGTGGATCAGCTGAAGCCGGTCAGACTGATCCACAGTCACATCCTGACCAACATGGACCGAAGGAAGAATCCATTAAAATCAACCAGGCTGCAGTTTGACACAGAGACAGACATCTTCACCTGAGCTCTGATCTAACCCATCACTACGTCTGGAGGAAAAACTGCAGCTTGGCGGTGGCAGCATCATGCTGTGGGGCTGTTCTGACAGCATCATGAGGAAATATGGCAGCAAACACTTCAGTAGGAAGCTAAAGTTCTGACCCGGATTGGTCCAGATGGACCTTCAGCTTCCAGACCAACTGGAGACAAAATGGCTGAAGGACAACAGAGTCCATGTTTGGTTTGTCACCAAGTCCTGACCTTTGACCTCAGGCCTGTGGACACGTTAGAGTGAGGTGACCAGCAGACCCAGTTCCACCGGTTCTGTCTGGAGGAACGGACCAGAACTCCAGAAACTGGGAGACGTTTGTTCTTTTCATTCAGGGTAAACATCTGGTTTCATCTGGATGGATCTTCATCAGGGTTCTTCTCATCTTCCTCCAGCCAATCAGAGCCGTTGGATTCTCCCAACAGGAAGTAGGGCTGGTGACAGGAAGTGGGCGGAGCCTGTAGAGAAGCTAAAACCCAGTTTCCCTTAAAAACAGTCACGTGTGAGTGGAGGATCTCTGAAGTGTTGACATGTTAAAACTAACAGACACACACACACTTCTCTCTGCTCTGCCATATAAGGACACACACATACTCACACACACTCTCTCACACACTCACACACACTCTCTCACACACTCACACACACTCTCTCACACACTCACACACACTCTCTCACACCCAGTTCACACTGAAGCTGCAGCGAAACGAGAACCACTTCCTCTTCACTGTGTCGCTTCAAGCTCTTTCAGCTTGACTCAGAAAACGGGTTCACCGTTACTGAGGAAGTGTGTGTGTGTGTGTGTGTGTGTGTGTGTGTGTGTGTGTATGTGTGTGTGTGTGTGTGTGTGTGTGTGTGTGACTTTCATCTCCTCTGCAGGTTCTGCTTTAACCTCCATAAATGGAAACTGCTGCAGTCAGACGAGCGCTGACTGGTTCCATCCAGAAACTGGATGACAGAACAAATCGGATCAGAACCGCTGAGGCTGTTCAAATCCTCAACATGGGTCAGAACCAGAACAGAACCGCCCGGTCCAGTAGGCAGCGTTCCTGCAGAGCGGGTTGTGACCCCGGGTCATGGATCCCGACTCGGATCTTTCATCCTGCCAGGAACCAGAAATCAGTTTTAAAACCAGACAGCAGCTACAACACTGTCCAACACATCAGAACCAGTTGCTGCAGACTGGGTTCGCTGGTGGGGTCCCACAGCAGACTGGGTTCGCTGGTGGGGTCCCACAGCAGACTGGGTTCCCTGGTGGGGTCCCACAGCAGACTGGGTTCCCTGGTGGGGTCCCACAGCAGACTGGGTTCACTGGAGTCAGTCAGGACTCTTGCAGTGATAAAACATGAATCCAGATAAATAATCTGGATTAAGATAATCTAAATGATGATAGTCCTCCAATGGTGATCAGGATCTGGAATACAAGCCAAACTTGTTGCTGGATGTGGGAACAGAGTTCATTGTTTCAATGTTTCAGCCTCAGAGTGATGAAGGTTTTATCAGCTGCTGCAGATTCAGCAGAACTTCAGACTCCTGAGTGTTTAAAACAAACCTAGGATCTCCCAAACTGGACTGAACCAAAGCAGAGGAGGCCTCCAGCTTTTCAAAATAAATGTTTACTGGCAGCACAACACCATCCATCCATCCATCCATCCATCCATCCATCCATCCATCCATCCATCCATCCATCCATCCATCCATTTTCTAACATCGTCATGCCTAGTGGGGTCGGCAGTTTTCAGTGTCACTGTTAGTGTTACTTCATGTTTTTCAGTGTTTTCACGGTTTTTCAGTTTTTTTAAATATTTTTCAGTATTTCTCAGTGTTTTTAGTGTTTTTCAGTGTTTTTTATATTTTTCAGTATTTTTCAGTGTTTTCCGGTATTTTTCAGTGTTTTTAGTGTTTTTAGGGTTTTTCAACATTTTTCAGTATTTTTCAGTTTTTCAGTGTTTTTCAGTATTTTTCAGTGTTTTTAGTGTTTATCAGTGTTTGTCAGTGTTTTTAGTGTTTTTCAGAATTTTTCAGTGTTGTTAGTGTTTTTTAGTGTTTATCAGTGTTTTTCAGTGATTTTTAGTATTTTTAGTGTTTTTCAGTGTTTTCAGTGTTTTTTCTCTCCTCCATGTTTCAGCTTGTCTCCTTCAGCCTCCTGGTTCCACCTGCTGGCTGATCAACCAGGTTCTGATGAAGCAGAGGAATGACTGAAACCAAGACAGGAGGAAGACAGACCTGCAGGGTCAAAGGTCACGCTCTGTTGAGACCTGGCCCGGTTCCACTTGAGGTTCTGGTTCTGTTGAGTCTGGAGTCTCTGCTGTGGGAATGTTATAGCGGTCGAGTTCACAGGTCCTGACTGGCCCAGGTATGAGTTCACCTGAGGAATGCAGAGTGTGTGTGTGTGTGTGTGTGTGTGTGTGTGTGTGTGTATGTGTGTCAGTTTCCCAGAATGCACTGGGTTGCAGGAGGAGTTACAGAACCAGGCTGGATGGGTTTCTGCTGGTTCTGGATGGGTTTCTGCTGGTTCTGGATGGGTTCTGTTTGTCCTCATCAGCAGGTTGTGCGCTGTGAAGCGAAACGGGTCGGGAGGAAGTGGTTTGTTTCTCTGCTGCTTCCTGAGTCTGAGCTCAGCTTCTCACCGCCTGTTACTGGGACTGAAACGGACCAGGACCAGAACCAGATCAGAACCAGAACTGGACCAGAACCGGACCGGGACCACAACCAAGCCGATTCTAAACTGAAGTAGAATCCGTCCAGGACCGGTCCAAATGGACCTCAGTGACTCTTCAGGTCTTGATTCTCTGCTGGTTTTGTTCCAGAAATGTTCTGCAGTTCTTTCAGAACTCATTCTGGTTCTGATTTTACCAACGATCTGGACTGCTTGGTGCCGGGCTCATTGGTTCTGGTGTCAGTTGGTTCTGGTGGATACCTGCACATGGTTCTGAACGGATCAGACTCCAGAACCGGTTCCTGCTCCTCATGTTTGATTTGGTCTCTGCTGTTCAGCTCTTCTCTACCACGACCTGACCTCTGACCTCTGACCTCATCACCGTCCTTCCTCTGTCCAGCTGAGAGGACAACATGGAGGCTGTCTCACTGAACCAATCTACTTCCTGGTTCTGACTTCCAGGTAGAAGGGCGAGTGACAGAGAGAGAGAGGGAGAGAGTGGGCGAGCGGCAGAGAGAGAGAGGCAGGAAGCGGGCGGGGCCGGTCCTATAAGAGACGGATCGTCTTCCTGCTTTTGGCATTTCTCTGCTGTCCTCCGTTTGCCTCAGACTCAGACTCTACCTGCACAGGTAAGACCACACACACACACACACACACTCGCCCAGAGGGAGGCCGCACCTGGACCGTAACCAAGGTGACTGTCTCCATCAGGATGTCGTGGCAATCGTACATCGACACCATGAAGACGCCCGACCAGAGCGGCACGGTGCCGGTGGCAGAGGCGGCCATCTGCGGCATCGCACCTGGACAGGAGAGCGTCTGGGTCAGCACCCCGGGCCTGCAGGGCATCTCGGTGAGCGCAGAGACACAGAAACACACACACACTGACACACACGCTGCAGTTCCTGTTTCCACTCAGCTCCTGCCAGAACTTCCTCCTCTGACGGCTCCAAATCGCTGGGACTTGTTTCTGCTTCAAACACCACTGCTGGCGACAGGTGACCTCACCTGGCCTGCCGCGACCTCATTGGCTCCTGTCCACCATCTTCAGGCTCAGGGAGGAAGGAAGTTTGCATCTCTGCATCTTCTTGAGCCGTGGGCGTCGCCGCTTCCCGCTCTGCGGCGCTAGAGGAACCCAGCGCCTGATTGGCTGCTGCTCCCCAGGCGCTGCGGGCCGCCTGATTGGCTGCTGCACCGCTGGTTTCAGTCAGCAATGGTTTGGAGGCATCTCCTCCTCACTTCCTGTTCGGTTGCTGCATGCACTTCCTGCTGCAGCAACTGGGTTGCAGCCAGAACCAGGTGGGTCCAACTGGTGGTTCTGAGCCTACAAAACCTCCCAGGTCCAAACACAATCTGGGTTCTGGTTCCCAAGCAGCTCACATGGTGCCAGGCCCGGTTCTGGCAGGTTCTGGGTTCTGCTGCGGGTTCTGCAGGGCCCAGCTGCTCAGACTGGGCTCAGCTGCCTTATAAGGGCACGGCGCCGAAAAGCAGCGAATACAGGAAGCTTAGACAACTTCTCCTTTCTTCACACACACGCGCGCACACGCGGACACACACACACACACACACACACACACACACACACACACACATCCTTGTACTTCTATCTGAACTGAGGACTTTGTATTGACTTTCATTCCTTATGACAAATGAATTTATGCCTAAATCAGAAAATCTCCCTAACAATCACTAGTTTATTCCCAACCAGAATCAGAACCAGAACCTCATATCTAATCGACTAGTTGAGCTGCAAAAATGTGAGAACCAGGTAAAAGTCCTCACTTCTACAAATGTCCTCAGTTTGTTGGTGAAAGTAGTTACCTGTGTCCCCTCTATGGACCACAAAGAAGCACACACACACACTTAGAACACACACGGAGTTCTAAGATGATGATTTCTGTCATTTTCAGTCAATAAGTTTAAAACGAAGAAAAATTAACCAGAAGATTTAAGTTTGACAGTAAAACTGAGACATGTTGAAGCAGCTCAGTGTGTGGAATCAGCTCCCTGCAGGCCTGTTTTTTGTGCGTGTGTGTGCGCGCGTGTGTGTGTGTGCGTGCGCACATGCGTGCTTGCGTGCGTGTGTGCGTGCGTGCATGTGTGTGTGTGTGTGTGGAATCAGCTCCCTGCAGGCCTGTTGTCTGATTGGCTGCTGCTCCAGGAAGCCGTCGCTGCTCCGTGTTCTGACTCGTCTTCACATTCTTTCGTCTTACAGCTCTGCTTCTCCTCAGCGGTTTTCCTCCTGAACTTTCTCCGGTTCTGCTGCAGACGTTTATCTCTGATCAAACCCAGTTCTGCTCACCTGTCCTCTGTTTCCTCACCTATTACTCTGACCCAGTCCACCCCTTGCGTGTCCTCAGCCCAGTCCTGGGTGACGCTGTGCAGTTCGAGGAAGCTGGGAATCCAGAGTTCTGACTGTTTGTCTCCTTTCAGGTTGATGAGATCAAGAAGCTGGGCAGCAAGGACCGGTCCAGCTTCGCTCAGAACGGCGTCTACATCGGCGGGACACGGTGCCGCCTGATCCGGGACCAGATGGACATGGAGCCAGTCTACGCTCTGGACCTGAAGACCGCGGCCGACGCCGAAGGCAACACGTTTGGAGTCTGCGTGGGCAAGACCAAAACAGGTGAGCTTTCACCTTCAGGCGTCACCTTCGGGTTCCTGAGCTGAGTCAAAATGTCTCACACCACCTGTCCCCCTCTGTCCTCCTGTGTTCTCCTGTGTCCTCCTCTGTCCTCTTTCTCCAGCTGTAGTCATAGCAAAGGGCACTAAAGACGCCAGCGGCGGCCAGATCTCCAACAAGGTATTCAACGTCGTCGAACACCTCAGGAAAGCTGGCATGTAAACCCAACATGGCTGCCGCCTTCCCTCCTCCCTCCCCTGACCTCTGACCCCTCCCAGCTCCTCCTCTTTGACCTTCAGTCATCTCTTTCTCACGCCTCCGCCGTCGGGAATCGAAGTGTTTCCTCCGTGCAACGACCAATCAGTGACTGTGTATGTGAGGCGGTGGGTCACGTGACCCGGCGGGTCACGCCTGTTCTTCAGCAGGGAGCCAGTGTTACATGTTTCACCTGAACCCAATAAAGAGTCCTGTTTATTTTACCTGGTCTGCTTCTTTCAAACACACACACACACATGCGTGTCAACATCCATCGGTGGGGAGCAGGTTCTTCTGGGTCTTCAGACGGGTCCAGAGTCCCTTATAGACCAGCCACGTTCTGGTGGGTCCAGAATGGTTCAGTAGAACCTCTGGACCACACACAGTCCTGCAGCAGAACTACATAACATGAAGTACTTTAGTACATAAAATTCATAGAAATCTGAAAAACAAACTTACAATGTAACTTCCAAAAGCAAAGGCATCTTTTCCTCCCTGATACAATTAAAGAAGCAAGAAGGAATAGTAAAATGTTTTGGAGAAAAGAAGAGATATGTGCTGTGATATAAAACTTAAATTAGATGGCATTATTCAAAATGAATGTGATTCTTGCTAAGAATATCAACTCTGATCAAAGGTTCAGAGGAACTGAAGAACGTCATGGATTGGCTGTAAAAATTCACTTTAAATAAGGAAAGACAGCTGAACTGTTCTTCAGAAATAGAAGGAACTTTATAAATTATCCAAATATTTAAGTAATTGAGAAGAAAATAAAAATGTTGATGAATTTAGCTATTTAGATGTGATTTTGGATCCAACTTTAACCTTTGAATATCATGTCAAAAAGCTGAGAAAGTCTAAAATTTAGTTTAGCTAATTTTAGGTGGATCTCTTACTGCTGAGTATATTTATTTATTTTTTTTTTTTACTTTTTTTTTACATTTTGTGACCTCTTGAATCAAAATATAAAACTGCCTTAAAATTCATGATGTCTAGACAGTAATATCACTGCCATTTTCCTTTTAAATCTGATTTTTCTTTTTTAAATATTGAAAATCTGATGTTTTATTTGAACATTTTAGTAAAACATTCTTAATATTTTCAGTAAGTTTAAAATCAGAGAAACTAGAGCAGCTGTGGCGCCCTCTACAGGCGAGCGCAGCTTCCCTAAACCCAGGACTGTTTTTATTAAAACTTCTCTTTGCTATGACAGGTTATAGGAATAGTTTGTGAAATGAGATTCTAACATCTGCAGGTTATGAAATGTTTGCATATTTGCTAAAAATGTGGCTGTTCAGCAGATCTGCTTCATTATTGATGAAAGAAGTAAAATAGTTTTATAAATTTGTTGGTTTGATTGCTTTTAGTGAGATCTGAATGATGAATTACCAGACATGTAATGAATCATTTCACTGGATTTTCACCAGTCAACAATCTGTTGATCTTATTGATTAGATCAACCTGTGCAGGTGGAAATGGCAGCCAGCGTCTCTCTAAAGGTTAATGAAATGAGTGAGACGTCAGAGCTCCGGTTGTTTGTTCCAGGTATTTTTTCTCGGCAGTAAAATCGTCTGGAGGTGAAGCTGACGGCTGAAAGGTCTCCGGGTTTCTGCCCTTTGCAGTGAATCCTCAGCCAGGTTCATGTTTCTGCTGCAGGTGAACTTTGACCTTCTCTCTCATTAGGGACCGTCCTCAAAGTTCAGCCTCAGATCCTGTGAGGCTGAAGCGTCCAGCAGGAAGCCGGGTCGCTGCAGAACTTCCAGAACAGAACCGCAGCCTGCTGGGCTGTTCTGTCTGTCAGGTGAATGCTGCAGAACTTTCTTCCTTCCACTAACTGATCCATGAATCAGGAAACCAGGAGGAGTTCATCCTGCAGTCGGTGGGTTGCCGGTTCAATCCTCTGCCGTTGTGTCCTTGAGCAAAAGGCTGCAGTCCAGAACCACCAGTGAGAAAACGACCGATTGATTCTGGTTTCACTTCATATCAGTTTTTATTATAAGCCTAAAGTTCAGGATTCAGGTTATTAAAATAAAAGTTTATTTTAGGAAATTAACCGTAAACCTGAAGACACGTTCAGAGTTCAACAGGAAAACAAAGACTGAGGTTCAGTTCAGTAATAAACTGACAGTACTGGACCGGTTCTGTTCAGGTTCTGGTGCTGCGGTCACATCCAGACGGTCCCTGCTGCTTTTCCTCCTCCTCTTCCTCCTCTTCCTCCTCCTCTTCCTCCCTCCGCCTATAAAGCCTCTGACGGACGGAGACAGGCACTTTCCACGTCAGTCAGTCAGACGGAACCTGACGGAACCGGACCGGACCCGCCCTCCTCTCTTCTCAGAACTTCAGCTGTCAGGTGAGTCCGGCCAGAACCCGGTTCCGGTTCCGGTCCACAGGTCCCGTTCCAGCCCGGCCTGGCGGCCGCTTCCTGGTTCTGCCTCGGATCGACCGCCTCCTGCAGGCTTTTATTTTGAAGGGCCGCCGTGTATTTAAGTGAACCTGCAGCTTGGAGACGTGTGGTGTCGGAGGGTTCTGGTTCTGGTTCAACTGGACCCGGTGCCGAGCGGATTCTGACTCTGAGCGGGCTGAAGGTCACAGAGCTGCAGAGACAAACAGCAGGGGGCGCAAAGTCCGGACCCTCCCACCGAGTCACGCCGAACAGATCCGAACCGATCCAAACACACTGAACACACACCGACCCAATTAATGCAAACCCAGCCGATCCGAACCGCTCAGGACGGGCCTGGAGCAAACAGAACCGGCTCACTGAACGGGTCAGAAAGCTGGTTCTGGATCAGGTCCAATAAAAGTTCGCACGTCCAATTATTCCGTTTTGTTTTGGTGAACTTTAAACTCATCAGCAGGACGGAATCTCTGGTTCTGGTTCCGGTCCATTCAGACCAATCACACAAAGCAGTGATGCTCAGGCCTCTGATTGGACGAGGGAGATCAGAACTCTGGAGGTGAGAGTTCAAAGTTCAGCTGCTGCAGATGTTGGATCAGAAAGTTAGTTAGTAGGAAAAACTGCAGCTCACTAACAGTGTGTGTGTGTGTGTGTGTGTGTGTGTGTGTGTGTGTGTGTGTGTGTGTGTGTTTATGGGATGAGCGGGGAGTGTT
>NW_006800499.1:200028-214523 GCF_000485575.1 Poecilia formosa
AACACTCCCCGCTCATCCCATAAACACACACACACACACACACACACACACACACACACACACACACCCCGCCCCCCCTGTCTGTCTCCATGGTTCCTTCCTCTCTTTCGTTCAGTCCGTAAATGTCAGCCGGGCTCTGATTGGCTGCTTAGCGGGGTGGGCGGGGCTTCCGGGCACAGAGCGGAAACATGGCGCTGAACAGAATCCCTGCTGCAGGTCCGACACACACACACACACACACACACACCTAACTGGACCGGGCCGTGTCTGACAGAACCAGTCAGTAACTCTGACCGGATCCAACTGAGTTCAGGTCAAGACGAGGTCCAAGTCTGTTCAGGTCCCACATAGTCTGGGCCGGATCTGGCCCATGTGCAGCCAGAACCGGGCTGCACATGGGCAGCCCGGTTGCACAACTGGTGTCCAGTTGGTGTCCAGACACCAACTGGACACCAGTTGGTTCTGGACACCAACTGGCCCAGAAACCGGTTCACCTCTGTCAAACCAGACCGGATCCTCTGCTGGCCCGTCATTCATAGAGGCATCTGGTCCAGATGTAAATGCCTTTTTTATCCCAGACAACTTAATGTTTGTAATATCAATAAAAACACAATATGTATATCAACACAGTTATTTTATTACAACATTCTAATGTCAAACACAACATATAAAAGAATCTGTTTCCATCTCCATGGTGCTCAGGATGGCAGCTGTTCAGATTCCCCTCTGAGCTTCACCTCTTAAATAAAGAATAAATAAATATCAATCCCTTTTGTCAGAAATATTATTTCAACCTGAACAATGAGGAACATCTGGGATCAATCTGGCTATAGGCCAAAGGCTAACGGCTCAATGCTAACGGCTAAGTTACCTTTTAATGCTAAATAATATTTCTAACAGTTAAAAAGGACATTTTAAAAGCTACAGGCATACAACAGCAGCCAAACAATGTCAGTGAAAACATTTAATTTAAATAATAGTTTATTATTATTCACGATAATAATAAACTAAAAGTTGTGCCGTGTAAAATAGGGTTAGCTAAAATTATCAACAGCACAATAATGGGCATTAAAATGAAATAATTTATGTGGGCTAAAAAAACAAAGATATGAAAAACTTACGGACTGAGTTCAGTTCGTCTTCAACCAGCTTTCGGCTCATGAGTCCGTTACTATGGAGACGGAGCTAAAGCCTGCAGTTTGTCCCGTCCGCCACCAGGAGGAGACAGCGGGCATCTCCATTTAAATATTCTTATATTTAGACGTTAGAATTATTAAGAACTAAAACAACAAAAAACATTTTTACATTCAATAAACATATAAAATTTAGATACACAAAAACAATGACTAGAGTAACAAGTCAAAAATATTATGAATTTTCAAATTTAAAAAAATATATAACTTAGTTTAAGAACTGATTTCCTAGAATGACTTGTAATCTCTGATGGAAGGCAGCTGCCAATATGAAATGAGAATTTAAACTTAAATTGGAAATGTTAGTGATATTGATAATATTGCTAAACCTGCCATACTATTATTTTGGTTAAAAGTCCTTTCACCTGGTAAATGTAGAAATGTTCCTTAATATTTTCACCACTTTTGGACTTTTAGAAAATCAATTGTCGCATGAGTGACATAACTACTTGCATAACTGGGACATATTTGGCAACGACAGATCTGGCCCAGGTGTGGCCTGCCGTCACCAGCTTAACGTGATATATAGGCATCAGCTAGTCATCATGTAGCCCAGTGTTTCTCTCCTGCTCTGCATGTTTAGATGAGCCTCTATTCCAGAACAGCTGATTCAAATGACTGCATGACCATCAGGTGCTGCAGAAACCTGTTAATCACCAGAGATACAATCCAGGTGGCAGAAGGGAAACACCTGAAACGTGCAGGACAGGAGACCTGAGGACCAGGTGGAGAAACACTGATGTAGCCGACAGTAGCTAGTCATTATGTAGCTAACAGTAACTAGATCCAGCAGCATTAATCATCTCACTCCGTAAGTCTGGGGGAAAGAGCTGTTCAGAGTTCTTTGGTTTGCTGCCATGACTGTAACAATACGCGGTTCTGCAGCAGCAGCGTCTCTGTCGACGTAACAGCGGCGCGAGCATCTTAGAGCTCATGTTGCGTTTAAAGGCGGCTCGGAAAAGCTCGTTACGACGGAATGTAGTGAATTAATGGGGCAAACTTCATAAATATGTGATTTAAACTTTAGATTTGGGGTAAAATATCGAGTCTTCAAGTAAACGGGTTCAAGTCCCAAGTTATTGGTGTAGAAGTCCAAGTGAAGTCCGAGTCTTTTAACATTTTTTCAAGTCTAAAGTCTTATTAACAACTCAAGTCCAAGTCATGTGACTTGAGTCCCCACCTCTGCCAGTAAGGTCCAGTTAGGTCCAGAACCGGGTCCAATGTAATTCTTATAGACCAGAATCAGGTCCATAGAGTTCGGAACTGGCTCTGATGTGTGCTGATATTCCAGAACCAGGTCCAGTTTGGTCCAAATGGTCCAGAACCAGGTTCACTGTGTTCTGGTAGTCCAGAACTGCGTCCAGAGAGTCCAGAACTGGTTGCAATGAGTTCTGGTAGCCCAGAACTGGGTCAACCAAGTCCAGGCAATCCAGAACCGGGTCCAGGTGCGTTCAGCAGTGGACTGAGCTTCTGCTGGATTAAACCGGATCAGGTGTGAAGATCAGGGTGTGAAGCTGACCCGGATTTGCAGTTCTGATCAGTGTCCCCCTTGTCTCCTTTGTCCCTCAGTCAGGATGTCCATCACCAAGATCCACGCCCGTGAGATTCTGGACTCCAGGGGGAACCCGACCGTGGAGGTGGACCTGTGGACGGCCAAAGGTGAGCAGCAGCTCTGAGGCACCTCAGGTGTCCCTCAGGGTCACTAACGTCCAACCGTGTCCAGGTCTCTTCAGGGCCGCCGTCCCCAGCGGTGCGTCCACTGGAGTCCACGAGGCCCTGGAGCTCCGCGACGGAGACAAGAGCCGCTACCTGGGCAAAGGTAGGAGGACACCTGGGAGGACAGGCGGGAACGTCCCAGTGTCCTGCTAACACCTGGGTTTGTCCACAGGGACACAGAAGGCTGTGGACCACGTCAACAAGGAGATCGCCCCCCAGCTGATCGAGAAGGTATCTGCCAGGGGTCAGGGGTCACCTGCTTTGGAGGGATTCTGTAGAGTCCACCTACCTGTCTGTCCTCATGTCCACCTACCCGTCTGTCCTCATGTCCACCTACCCGTCTGTCCTCATGTCCATCTGTCTTCCAGAAGTTCAGTGTTGTCGAGCAGGAGAAAATCGACAAGTTCATGCTGGAGTTGGACGGCACAGAGAACAAATGTAAAGACCGGTCCACTTGTCCACCTTGCCTGTCTCTGTCCTCATCTGTCTCTGTCCTGAGTGTCCATGTCTCTGTCTGCAGCTAAGTTTGGAGCTAACGCCATCCTGGGCGTGTCGCTGGCCGTCTGCAAGGCCGGAGCGGCAGAGAAGGGCGTCCCTCTCTACCGCCACATCGCCGACCTCGCTGGACACAAAGACGTCATCCTTCCTGTTCCTGTGAGTGGGAGGGGCTTACCGGGAAAGGGCGGGGTTTGATGGAAGGAGGGGTTTAATATAAGTGGGAGGGGTTTTTACTTCATTTATATTATTTAGAAAGCTCTTGTCCAGTAAAGGCAGACTTCACCCAGACTGGACCAGTCTTGCTCAGACATCAGGAGCCGTCTGTCCAGCTTGTCTCACCTGGTTCTGATGTCTCCTCAGGCCTTTAACGTGATCAACGGTGGAAGTCACGCTGGGAACAAGCTGGCCATGCAGGAGTTCATGATTCTACCTGTAGGAGCTTCAAACTTCCATGAGGCCATGAGGATTGGAGCCGAGGTACCGTGACCTTTGACCTGCGGCGCTGCTTCCTGGGCTTCACTGCGTTCACCAGTCATGTCTGTCTCGTTGAGTTCAGGTCTACCATAACCTGAAGAACGTCATCAAAGCCAAATACGGCAAAGACGCCACCAACGTAGGAGATGAGGGAGGCTTCGCCCCCAACATCCTGGAGAACAACGAGGGTGAGCTCCAGCTGCCGGTTCTGAAGGTACTTTGGACTGACTGTGGTTCTAGCAGAGCTCTGATTGGCTGTGTCTCTGCAGCCCTGGAGCTGCTGAAGACGGCCATTGAAAAGGCCGGCTACCCCGATAAGATCATCATCGGCATGGATGTGGCCGCCTCAGAGTTCTTCCGCAACGGAAAGTACGACCTGGACTTCAAGTCCCCCGATGACCCGTCCAGACACATCAGTGGAGAGCAGCTGGGAGACCTGTACCGCAGCTTCATCAAGGGCTACCCAGGTAAGGACACACCTGGAGCCTCATGGAGGCACCTGGAGCCTCATGGAGGCACCTGGAGCCACCTGGAGGCAGCGACTGCAGGAAACAAATCCTGAACCGGAGTCACAACGAGCGCCGGGTCAACTTGATCATTTAAAAGTCTGAATGAGATTCAGTTTGTTACAAACACAGCTGGACTCAACGGTTCTCTGGTAGAACCCTACCGGGTCTTTGGACTTAAGTCAGAACAAGTACAGCTATAACTGAATGTGTCACTTAAAGAGATTCTCTCTAAATGAACCAACCTTGGCATGTATGTAGAAAGCAGAGCAGTGCAGTAGCGTTAGTCTACCAGAAGGGGGCAGCAGAACCTTCCTTGCACTAAAGTTCTGGTCTCTGTTGGTTTCCAGTTCAGTCCATTGAAGATCCATTTGACCAGGATGACTGGGAGCAATGGGCTAAGTTCACTGCCTCTGTGGACATCCAGGTGAGATCTAGGGGGACAGGTGTTTCTGATGAACAACATGGCTGCCCTGACTCACCTGTCCATCTGTCTTGACCAATCAGATTGTAGGAGATGATCTGACGGTGACCAATCCAAAGAGAATCCAGCAGGCGGTGGAGAAGAAGGCCTGCAACTGTCTGCTGCTCAAAGTCAACCAGATCGGCTCCGTCACCGAGTCCATCCAGGCGTAAGACACCTGGACACCTGTCTGTCTCTTTATCCACTTGTGCCTTTCTGACATAGTATCTTTATCTTCCTGTCCCCCTGTCCCTCCTATCCTCCCGTCCCTCCTGTCCCCCTGTCCTCCTGTCCTCCTGTCCTTTCTGACATAGTATCTTTATCTTCCTGTCCCCCTGTCCCTCCTATCCTCCCGTCCCTCCTGTCCCCCTGTCCTCCTGTCCTCCTGTCCCCCAGGTGTAAGCTGGCTCAGACCAGTGGTTGGGGTGTGATGGTCAGCCATCGTTCTGGAGAGACGGAGGACACCTTCATCTCTGACCTGGTGGTTGGACTTTGCACTGGACAGGTTGGTTGGGTGTTGGGCCGGCGGCCGGATCAGAACCAACAGAACCGTGTCCTCTTCTGCCTCCTGCTGGTTGTTTCACTAACTCCCTGTTTCTCAGATTAAGACTGGCGCCCCCTGCAGGTCAGAGCGTCTGGCCAAGTACAACCAGCTGATGAGGTGAGCACTTCCTGATTCCTCCAAAATAAAAGTCTTTGTTCCAGAGTGACCAACCGTCTGCTTCCTGCAGGATCGAGGAGGAACTGGGAGACAAAGCCAAGTTCGCTGGGAAGGACTTCCGCCACCCAAAGATCAACTGAGCCACCGCCTCGCCGCCTCGCCATCGCCATGACAACAGACTGGGGATCCCTGAAGCCCCTCCCCCTCACAGTGGGGGGCCATTAGCCCCGCCCTCACAGTGGTTATTCCATAAAGAGTGTTTTCTATCAAAACTCAGAGAAACAGAAACAAATAAAAACAAATAAAGTTTTTGAGTCTGGCTTCATTACTGATGGTGACCCAGCCTGCCCCCTGCTGGCAGCTCAGGGACAACGCAAAGTTTAACACTAAAGACTCAGTAAACATAAAATCAGCTTTCTGTGACCCAGCCTGCCCCCTGCTGGGCGCTACAAGAACGTCACAAAGTTCAGATCAGCTGATTTCAGCCTGATGGGAAACTCAACTCAGCAGGAGGCTATTCATTATACACACACACACACACTGCGTTGTGACGTCAATGCTGATTGGCTGAGGAGTTTGTGCTGCAGGCAGCTTGTTGCCTGGCGATGACCAGCAGCCGAATCGAGTCCCAGGAGCGACAGGATCATGAGGAAGAGGAGGAGGAGGAAGAGTTTGATGTGCTCCAGAACCATTACTGGACCCGCTGCAGGCCTGACCCAGACCCTCAGGATGGTTCAGGTAACCCTGTGTGCTGGTCGGGATTATCTGGCCCTGTGAGGACAAGGAGACCGGTTCTGATCCGGTCCTTCTCCAGGAACCATCAGAACCAGAAGCAGGTTCTGGCCTGGTTCTGTTGCTGCTGTGGCCTGTAGTGATGGATGACCTGCTGTCCTCTGGCTGTGTGTGTGTGTTTTATGTGGACCTGATGACGTCAGAGGCTGAATGGGGGGCGGGGCTTCGTCTGACGGGACAAAGGCCACAGGGTCATTAAACACAGACGTCTGAGGCTCCGCCCCCTTCCACATGAAATACTTCCTGACAACAACATGGTCTCCATGGCAACAGCTGAAGGAAAGGTCAGGGGTTACGGATCAGTAGCAGGAGCAGTGTCATGGAGAGATCAGCGATCTGATTGGCTGAGAAGACGAAGATGATGATTCTTCATCCTGGACGCCTGAGAGGAGACGGATCAGCTGGTCCCTCAGAGGTCAGAGGTCAGGTTGGCTCCTCAGAGCAGAGACATCATGGTCTCATTACCTCCAGCCTTGAGCTCCGTCCCACAGCACCATGCTGCCTCCACCAGAGTTGGCCCAGCATGGTTCTGGTTCTGGTTCTGACCCAGATGGTTCTGGATGTTCATGAATCTCTGGACATCGTTTCCTCTCCATGTCTCCATCACTGACCCGTGTGTGTGTGTGTGTGTGTGTGTGTGTGAGGCAGCGTTGCCGGGGCGACGCCATGAAGACCTCGGTGACCCAAAGAATGTGTGACATCACGGCGCCGAGTCGTATAAAAACAGAACTCTGAGGTTGTTCTGCAGACCCGGCCGGGCTCGTCAGGACCGACCAGAACCAGAACCAGGATCTGCTCCTTTTGGACCCGACTGCTGGCAGTAAGTTCTGGTGCTTTCAGGTTCAAACGGTGATAAAATCTGATGTAGTTTGATTCAGTTTGTAATTTAATAATAAAAATAATTAGAGAAGAAAATGTAATAAATAATTTTACTTTGTAATAAACAATAACTGATATAATTAGGTTTATTACGTAATAATAGTTATTTTTACTAATAAATAAATTCTGATAATTTATAATAATTTTATAATTGTAACTGTTAATCCTTTAGTAATGTGGTGGAAACGGATGTACTTAAATAGTTTTGTAATTTCTAAATAATATATAGTCATTACTACAAATGAACAAATAATGATTATTAATAATCCATAGTTTAATAATGATAAATATTTTACCTGTTAAATCTAAGTTAATGAGGATGTAACTGAATAAGTCACTGATTCTTTTTCTAAACCTTTAACATTTTTCATCAGTAAAACTAAATATTTTCTGGCTCGACCATAAAAACATGAATTCAGGATCATTTTGGATCATTAATGATTCTCATCCTCTTCCAGGAAATATGAATTAGTTTCAAACTGAATCTGAAAATATAATTTAATCTGAAGTGTTTTGCTAAGGGGGAAAGGTCAGGGGTCACGGATCAGTGGCTCACAGGAAGTAGACGAGCATCACTTCCTGTTTAAGCTCTCAGTGAAACAGGAGCCAAGTTTAAACACTGATGAAGTTTTTCTGTCTTAACTTTAATGTTAAACTCCAGAACTGGTTCCTGTTTCACATCTTTGATTCTGAATATTTAAAAACTCTCAGATGTTTATTTTAAATTCATAATAAATAAATAAGGTTCATTAATAATCTAATAAAAACTCGTCTAGTTTCTATTTTGGTAACAAACATAGAAAAATATTGAACTTTCTGATGATTTTTATCAGGTTTTAATTTATATTTGTCTGTAAATAAAGATGGCCGCCGCCTCCTCTGCTCTGGTGGGCCTCCTGCTCCTGCTCCTGGTTTCCATGGAAACGAGTTCTTCACCTCAGAACGATGAGCAGCAGGTGTGTCCTTCATCCTCAGTGTGTGGCTCTGCCAGCTGATTGGTCGGTCTGGTCATGTGATTGATGTTACCTGCGTGTTTGTCCAGGTGTTTCTCTCTCTGTTTGGCTCTCACCTCACCTCCCTCATCGAGGCCACGCCCCCACCTGATGACATCACAGAGGGCTCTGCCTCCTCGCCAACCTCCCCTCCTCCACTGGTGCGGCAGGCCCTGAGTCGCCACGGTAACGTAAGCGGATTGGCCAGCAGACAGGAAGCGGTGTCCCGGCTCTTCCTGGACTTCCTGCGGCAGCGGGTGAAGACGAGGAGGCGGAGCCACAAGGCCATGGCAGGAGGAAGAGGATGCTTCGGGATGAAACTGGACCGGATCGGCTCCATCAGCGGCCTGGGCTGCTAGAGACGGTTACCATAGAAACACCGCTGCTTCTCACAACTGAAGATGACCCTGCATGACCTCTGACCTCCAGGCAGAGACTTCATGCTGGACGATACTAACCAGAGCTGACTGAGCTCAGGACGATGCTAACGCTAGTGGCCTTTGACCTGCCGGCTGCCTGCAGCCAGCAGAGCAGTGTGTGTGACATGTAGGTGTGTGTGACCTGTAGGTGTGTGTAGGTGTGTGTAGGTGTGTGTAGGTGTGTGTGACCTGTAGGTGTGTGTGACCTGTAGGTGTGTGTCGGTGTGTGTAGGTGTGTGTGACCTGTAGGTGTGTGTTACCTGTCGGTGTGTGTGACCTGTAGGTGTGTGTAGGTGTGTGTTAGCACTGACGAAGCATTAAACTGAGGCTGATCTCCATTCTCTACCTCTTTCCTCATGATATCATCACTTCTGTTCGGTTTGGTTCTGTTGGTTCGGTTCTGTTCTGTGACACCAGTCCCTCCTGCAGTAAATCAGTCCCACAGCATCATGCTGCCACCACCATACTTCACAGCTAGGATGATCCAAGCTTCCCCTCTGTCTGTCATCTCATCAGAGTAACGGTTTCTTCCTGCCAGCCTGAGGAAATCAGATGAACTGATCTAGAAATGATCTCTGGTAGGAAGTTAATCCAGACTGGATCAGTTTAGTCTGGTTTAATCTCACAGTAAACCTCTAATACACATTTAAAATCAAACTGATCTCATTAATAAAAGAGTTTCTTATCATCAATCTCTGACATAAAAGTGAATAATTATAATTATTATCAGAGAAGCTGGAAAACAGAGATAAATGATCTAGTTTTACTCCCATAATCACAGTATTTACACCTTCAGTTAGTATCATACTATATTGATCTAATTATCAGAAAATTCACTAAATAAATAGTTATTAATCACACTGATGTAACTTCATGATTCATTCAGTCCAGAACCAGGACCAGTTTCTGGGTCAACTGCTGAAAAACCGATTCTAACTCAGAACCGTGGAAAGGTTCTGATCCTGTAGTATCAGAACCATGATGCCTTCATGGTTCTGATCCTGTAGTATCAGAACCATGATGCCTTCATGGTTCTGGACGGCCCATCTGGTCCTGTTAGAGCTGCTGTTCCTCAGGGTTGACTACATTAGGTCCACCTGGGTTGACAATAAATATTTAAATTAAGGTCTAAATTTGAAAAGGAATTCTTCCAACATGTTCGTGTCTTAGTTTTTGTATTTCCTGCTGACACAACAGTTAATTTCATTCCGGTAGGCCTAATGAACGCAGTTCCTCTCCTGCCACCAGGGGGCAGCAGAGACCCCGCGGCGCTCCGACCAGTGTCACGTGACCGGGTCGGTTCCTCGGAGTTCAGTTAGCAGCAGCTAACAGCTAGCGCCGATTCCTCGGACGTTACCTACGGAGGGGAACCACACCCGACCCGAGCCGTTCACCACTCCCGCCCCACAGCCTCCATCCTGCGCTGCTGCTCTCTCTGACCCGGTTCCGACCCGCTCCTGTCCGGCTCCGGTAGTTACGGTGGGAACATGTCTGCAGTTCAGCGGATGAAGGTGGCCAACGAGAGGCACAGCAAGACGATCACACAGCGGGGACACGTCCAGAAAACCTCGGTGGGTTCCGACATGGAGTCATTACTGATTTATTCTGGATTTGGCTGTAAATGGAGCGGAAACACGTCCATATATGGTGCGTGGCTCCGCTCTGTCAGTCAGCGGGGCTACAGCAGGAAGTGACCAGACTCCTCTCACAACCTGTGGGATTTTAGATGGTTTTCCTTTTTAATAAGAGTCATAAACTGTAAAAAACGGATTTAAGCTGATAATCTCAGTGGATCAGAACCCAGGTTCGGCTCGGCTTACAGTTCGGGGTTCGGCTCTTTGTCTGTCAGAGCTAATTTAAATGTTACATAACAGCAGCAGGTTGTAAACTTCCCTGTGGATCCCTGGAGCCACCGCCCCCTCCATGGTGGATTCCTAGGAAGTTTGTTGATATTCCCGGTCAGGAGGTTCTGATGTTCTGGGTCCAGTGGACCCGGTTAGGAGGAAACTCCTCAGTGAGCCCACAGCACCACTCCACCACCTCCTTGTTCCTCCTGCAGCTGTTGGAGCTGATGACGGGTCGGGTTCACCTTCAGTCATGGTCCAGTTTGAAGCTCTGGTTCTGGTAACTTAAATAAACTCCATCTGATTAGCATATGAATATTAATAACAGTGCTGCTCCTCTGGGCTGTGGGAAGGATGCTATGCTAGCTTAGCTTGAGGTGTTTGATTCCATCAGCTGGTTTGTGGATGACAGGAAGTGAAGCTGCTGAGTTTTATGGCAGCAGTAGAGCTGCAGGAGGACATGATGACAAAAACGATAATATTGGTGATTATTGGTAACAATAATCACCAAGGGGTGCAGTTGGGTTTGGTCCAAACCCAACTGCACCCCTTGGGATGAACCCGACCCAGGCCCCGGGGCCCAACTGGTTCTTCATCACCTGGAAAGCAAGTTGACAGCCGACTGGATGTAACGTCAGTAGATGGTTCTCCTCTGGAAATGGTTCAGGTTGGGTTCTGGACCCAGGTGGTACCAGGTGGTACCAGGTGGTACCAGGTGGTACCAGGTGGTACCGGGCCTCAGCAGGAAGTGCAGCGTTGAGTCTCTGCGGTTCTCATGCTGACTGCTTTGCGTTGCAGAGGCCGGTGAACGAGGACAAGTCTCCGGTGGGCCCCTGGCTGCTGGCGCTCTTCGTCTTCGTGGTTTGTGGATCAGGTGAGTTTCCTCTGCAGAACCGTGACCTTTGGTGACCTTGACCTTTGGTGCTAGCATGTCTTATCAGGAAGCTCCACCTGACCTCATTGGGCCCTTTGTCGGACCTGTAGTCACTGGCAGGTTCTGGTTCTGTTTAATCTGAGCCTGGACCCGGCAGGACGGAGCAGTTCTGGTGTTTCTCCACTGGTAGTCGGTCCAAACCCAACTGCACCCCTCGGGAAGGTTCTGGTTCCTGGTTACAAGCTAAATGGAGTGGAGATTCTGATGGGTCGTGTCCGGTCCTGACGGGTTCTGATGGGTTCGGTCATGACAGGTTCTGGTTCTGACCTTCCCTCATGGTCCTCCTTTGTGGTGTCACCATGGCTGATTGGCTGTAGTGAACCAGATTGGATTGGACCAGACCCAACAGAACCCTACCAGAACCTGGAGTGAGCAGAAACCATCAGAGCCTCCCACTGCTTCCCTCTCAGGTTCTGGGTTCGGTTCTGGATGCGTTGAAGTTCTGCAGGACTCCCAGGGCCAGTTAGACCAGTAGAGCATTTGTCTACTGGGCCGTTGCCGTGGTTACGACCCGTTGCCGTGGTTACGACCCGTTGCCGTGGTCACGGCCTGTTGCCGTGGTCACGGCCTGTTGCCGTGGTCACGGCCCGTTATCTCCACTCAGGAGGCAGAAACCGCTGCAGAGAAACAGGAAGTAAAAAAATCTCACAGTCACTTATCTTCACACTGAGACAGGAAGTAGAACAGGAAGCTGCTCTTCCTCTTCCTCACCGCCTCCAGTATCTGGACCAGAACCTTCATCAGGACCAGACTCCCTGCTTCTGCTCTCCTCCTCCTCTTCTTCATCCTCGTCTTCCTCCTGCTAACATCCACCTCTCTGTGTCTTTCAGCCATCTTCCAGATCATCCAGAGCATCCGACAGGGCATGTGATGACCTCTGACCCAGAGCCAAGCCTGCCTTCATCACCCCACCCTACACACACACACACACACACACACACACACACACGGGCCTTTCTGACTTTGTGGGGATTGTAAATTATTGGTCCCCATAAACCTGAACTCTGAAGTCTGGGCTGGACACTGGGTCACTGTGAAGACGTGTCCCCACCGTGAAGACGTGTCCTTACCGTGAAGCTGTGAACCTGACGGGAACATGTGTCTCCAGATGTTTCCCCTGATCAGAGACGTGTCCTCACAGTGAAGAAGCATTCCAGTTGTGGACACATGTCCTCAGTGTAACGACATGTGTCCACAGCTGTCCTGCTGATGTGTCCTTGTATCCCTGATTGTCCTCATGTTGCTGAGTTAGAGCCCTGGTCCCTACGGAGGCAGAAAGACCAGAACACACACACACACACACGTTCCTGTGGAGTTAAACTCATTTCTCTTCCTTCTGTTACTACAGAATATTGTTTTTTATTATTATTATTATTTTCTGCACTGCTGCTGGTGATGAACCGATGGAGTTACTGGTATCTGATGAAGTCTTAACTGTTTTCCTTCCAGTCGTCCAGCTGCCTGCTGCTGATTTAAAGGGAAATTCTGTTGTTTCTGAACCCAGAGAAGCTTTGATTGGTCCCTCAGAGTTCAGAGTCACCATTGGTGATAATTATTTAAAGATATTTATGAAGAGTGCAGTCCCTGAAAGCCATAACGCTGATGTTTCAGCAGAGGATCAGAAAAACGGGGCCAGTTGTTTACCGCTCTCTGTTAAGCTGTGACCGTTAACACTCCCTCTGTATTTCACAATAAAAGCACAGCACGCTCTGTCTGCTGGCATAATGTGACTCAACCGTAACAGAAGCTGGTTGCTGGTTGAGTCGGTTTCCGTGGCGATAAGCAGGATTTCTCTTTAATGCTCTGGAAACAGCAGCTTTAGCTCTGCCTCCATCTCTGATCTGCAGGAAGTGAATTTTACTGTAAAACTGATGACAACAAGCTCCCTGCTGCAGCTGTGTTTATGTCCCCCCCTGCTGGACGATTTCTCCACTTTTATACAAAATAAAACTTCAGATATTTTTCTCTATGCGGCTCTGAGTCTCATCTTACATTCATTGCGCTGCTTAGATCAGTGGGTGGAGTTCAGACCGGTCCAATGGCGGGTTCTGGTCAGGATCAGGGTGAAGGAGATGCTAGCTCTGTTAGCATCCTGAGGCTGGGCTGTGAAAAACCTGGGACATAAAAGGTGAAAACCTTACTTTAAATGGTCCAGTTTCACCGGTCTGTTGAAAGATTCTAAAACTTCATGGTTTATCACAAAAATCTTTAAATATAATTTATCTGATTTAAATCAGATCATGTAAAATGATCTGATTTAAATCTTGTGGGGATTTAAACTTAATTTCTATAGAGCTGTTTTACTGTGAACGTCTCAGTTATAGACTATAACTGAGACTTCATGGAGCTCCATGAGCATGCATGGAGCGACAGTAGAGAGGAAAACCTCCCTTTAACAGGAAGAAACCTCCAGCGGAACCAGAACCGGGCTCAGTACAGACGGCCTACTGGAGGTTTCAATGGGCTGAAATCCAGAGCAGAGAACAGTTAGTGCAGTAAAAGCTTCTTCTGATACTTTGATTAGGATAGAGACCTGATCATGTCCGCCATGGTTTACTGCAGTGGTGTCCACAGTGGGTCCTGGAGAACACCTTCATCCTGTATGTTTTAGTTCTGTACCTGGTTTAACACACCTGGATCCAAAGATGGCTCATTAAAAGAGCACTTCCTGCTGAGGATGTTGTTACTTCCACCAGGGAAGAACTAAAACGTGCAGGATGCCGGGCCTCATGGACCCACTTTGGACACCCCTGGGCCTCAGGAAGTGAACATCAGACCCAAAGTAAACGCCCAGATCCATCTGTCATTTACAGCATAGAGATTAAATCAGCTGGAGCTCCCTCTGCTGGTTAGTTGCACCAATGCAGGCCACAGTTTGTGATGGAGAATTAACAAACTGCACTATACAGTATTTATTACATACTCCTTTTAATACTCCATAAACAGAGCAATGCTGTGCATGAAGTCAGTTCAAACAAACTCTTCATAATTAGAAGTGTTTTGTAACTTCATGTCCAAGCTGACCAATAGAAAAGCACCATATGGTTCTACTACATTGATAGTAACCACACAGGCACACGCACTAGAAGGAAACAAACGCACCCAATATAACACTTTCATTCTA